>NW_022196912.1:109649116-109671426 GCF_008632895.1 Mastomys coucha | reverse complement strand
TTTTTTTTTTTTTTAGTTTCCCATTAGTCACTTTCACAACTGGTCTGGTCCATGACTTGATTTCTGTATCAAAATGGTTTTCATGTCATTATCCCACATTCACATTTTGTTAATAGCAACTATGTTGTGTAGAATTTAAACGATTCTAAACATTGCTTATAGTCCCTAGAAGACATTTAGTAACAACAGGAGAGTCACCTGATTATTTTTTTGTTTTTGTTTTTGTTTTCAGATATGCATGGCTGATTTTGTTCCTTCTAAGGGGAACACTCTGCTAACTCCATCCTATACCACATCCTAATGGCAGGTGATGACATCTAGATTGCCTATCTGTCTGTCTGTCTATCTATCTATCTATCTATCTATCTATCTATCTATCTATCTATCTATCTATCTATCTATCTCACCTACCTCTCTCTCTCTTTCTTTGCATCCTTATCCCCTTCCTTTTTGCCAATCTCTCCTCTTCCTTTCTCTTCCCTTTCTTTCTATCTCCTTTCTTCCATCCTTCCCTCCTTAATCCTTCCTCAGTTTTCTTGGTAAAAAAATCTCTATTTTCATGGAGTTTCTTTTCTCAAAAATGGTAGAAGTCACAGTCACTAGTGATTAAGTGTTCATAAGGTCCAGGCATCCATGTTCTCATCATGGAAAAAGATAGAAGCTCTTTAGAACTACTCCATTAAATAATTGTTTGTCTTAGTCAGGGTTTCTATTCCTGCACAAACATCATGACCAAGAAGCAAGTTGGGGAGGGAAGGGTTTATTTAGCTTACTTCCACATTGCTATTGATCACCAGAGGAAGTCAGGACTGGAACTCAAGCAGGTCAGGGTGCAGGAGCTGATGCAGAGGCCATGGAGAGATGTTCCTTACTGGTTTGCTTCCCCTGGCTTGCTCAGCCTGCTCTCTTATAGAACCCAAGACTTCCAGCCCAGGGATGGCACCACCCACAAGGGACCCTACCCCTTGATCACTAATTGAGAAAATGCCCCACAGCTGGATCTCATGGAGGCACTTCCCCAACTGAAGCTCCTTTCTCTGTGATAACTCCAACCTGTGTCAAGTTGACACAAAACCAGCCAGTACATTGTTCTAGTGCTTTTATCCAGGGTATGCCAAGCCTTAAGCCCATATATATATATATATATATATATATATATATATATATATATATATATTCTTACTTAACTTGACCTATTGCTACTTGCCTTGAGACAAGACCTAGAGACCAAAAATACCTGGTGTGCTTGTCTCATAGTACAAAACCAAGGTGAGTACTTGGAAGAGAGGAAAAGCAAAGCAAGCATCCTCTGCAGGTGATTAAATAAGAGCACAGAGTGTTTTTCTAGGTAGGATCAGCATAAGACCAGTTAGCCAAAAAGTGAGTTAATGCCTATAATATTTTCTTAAATAATTAAAAAAAAAAGAACTGTCTGCTTTTACTCCTGCATTCTAGAATCAGCCATCCATGAAGACAAAATTGCAGGCAGATTAGACTAGGGGGCATGCACCTGTTAAAGCCACGCTTACAAAACTTGTTGGAGATTTTTAGGCCCCAAGCGCTAGTTAGCAGAATACTGCTTAATTGGCAGACTCTTTTGGGAGGGAATTGCAGGCTCAGTGGCCCCTGAAGAGGCATAAAGGAGTCCACAGCAGTCAGGCTCAAGAGATAAACATTAAGTAGATCATCATCACCTAACTGCTGATTTTATATGACAGTCACTTTTGAGGAAACAAAAAGCTTGAAAAAAAATAAAAGTGAGACTAGCTCCATGTGTCCTTTCTGCTCTCTGTCTCTCAAGAACACTGACTGAAGCACTTAACCAGAATCAAGAAGAATTAAGGCCAAATTACCCACAATATAAATAATGGGAAACCAGAATAAAGAAGGGGAGTTAAGGGTTCAACTTCCTATTTTCCTGGGAGTGAATATCTAAATGCAGAAAAGATTAATCATCACATAAGCATTCAAGGAAGACTCCTTAGCTAATGAAATATATTTTAAAAGAAACTTAAAAGGAGCTTCAAATTGAGAAGCAAAAAAGCATAAATATAAGTGTACACTGTACTTCAAAAATTCTTGGGAGTATGGGGCAAGAAATAGAATAGTCTGTTCTCTGAAGTTCTAGAAATTACTGAATGACTGTCTACCCTCCTTGCTATTGTAATAAAAAATGCCTTTCATTGGCAAAATTCAATCTAGGACCTTTAGCCTATCTTTTGCAGGTCAATAACATATATAACTATCCCCATGTTTGCATGTCTAGTTTTCTTTGTGAATTTTTTTTTTGTTGTTTTTTTTGAGACAGGGTTTCTCTGTGTAGTCCTGGCTGTCCTGGAACTCACTCTGTAGACCAGGCTGGCCTCAAACTCAGAAATCCACCTGCCTCTGCCTCCCAAGTATTGGGATTAAAGGCATGGGCCATCACTACCCGGCTCTTTGTGGAATTTTAAAAATTCCTTTCATGTGTGTAAGCGCGTGTGTGTGTGTATGTATGTATGTGTGTGTGTGTGTGTGTGTGTGTGTGTGTGTGTATGTGTGTTGCTTTTCCTTTAATATTCAACTACCAAAGAAGAAAGGGATTGTCTCATAAACACGTAAGTTCAGTGTTGGAAAGTTGTAGTGGGGATGAGGGTAGAGAGATAGGAATACCTGAGTATGGGGAATAATCAAAAACAAAAGAAAAACCTAAAGATATCTAAAAATGCTCCCTGGAAAGCAGACAATTTATAATATATTAAAAACATAGTTTAAAAAGATACTGCATACAGATATTTTTTATGGGTAGAAAATGCTATTCTCAGTAGCCAAGCATTATTAGTTGAACATTAATCAGCATTCCTACCACCAAGACATTTACCTCATGATTTCCTTGGTAAGACATGCCCACGTGTGCAATAGTGGCATGGATATTGTGGAGTGAACAACTGTTTTGTTGTTTCAACTAATAGTACCCAGCGTGGAATATTTTCCTATATATTGTTGGTCAGTCAGACTCAAGAGACCTCCAAACTCTTGTGATGGTGTTTGCACACTAGAATGAGTTTTAAGACTCTATTACTGATAATACTATGCACTTGTGTTACAGAATATTGAAAACCAATCTGAAATTGAGGTGGCACTTTAGTCACGGTTGGTTAGCTTTCACAGTGCTAGATGGTACCATGGGTGTTTCTTAGGTAGAACATTAATCAGCATTCCTACCACCAAGACATTTACCTCATGATCTCCTTGGTAAGACATGCCCACGTGTGCAATAGTGGCGTGGATATTGTGGAGTGAACAACTGTTTTGTTTGGATTTGGTGTTTGTTCATCAGGAGGGATATCATGCCTGGTTCTTTAAAAATGGCCAAGAAGCCATGCCTATGGAGATCATAGATCATAGGAGAGAACCTGCTACTCTTGTGCTAACAAGTGAATATGGTGTCAAACTGCCTTCTAAATACTTATCTTTTGGACTTGTAAGACTGTATAATGGATAAAAACATTTGCCATAAGCTCAGTGGTCGGAGTTTTCTCCCCTGCACTCAGATAAAGGCAGATGGAAGGAATCAACTCCACAAAAGTTGTCCTCTGACCTTCACATGTTTTCAGTACCACATGAGACGTTTCCCCACAAGCATGTGTATGCACACAGAGATAATAATATAAGATTAATTAAAATACTAAACTTCACACCAAAAATTAGTGCCGTTCTCAGCCTTTGTCAGAGAAACTTCTTTTTGTAGTGGGTTGATATTAATTCAGAGAGTCACAGATGATTAAAATATAGGAAATGACTGTTTATGGAGTGCTTGATTCTATAATAGATATCTCTATCCTCCCACCCAAGGCCCAGGGAACTTTCTGGAAGAAGAGGTGGAAATATTTTAAGAGACAGACTATACAAAGAAGTACTGGTGAGCAATATCATCTACATGTGTGATAGCTGTTAAGGAAACTGATAGTAGCTGTAAAAAACACAGTGGAGAGGTTCGTTAGGCCCATCCTTCATGGAGAGGCTATGGGGGAAAAGGAAGAAAGCACTATAGTTGGAGAATTATTGGAAAGACTGGTTGCAGAATGAGCGAGGAAATGATGGCAGAAGACACTACGAGGAAAAAGTGTACAACACTCTGTAATATGGGCATGAAACAATCAAAGAATAAAACAAAGTAAAAGACAAATGAATAGGTGTTTAAGGAAGGAATGGTGCATGTAGAAAGAATCCCACATTGAGCTTGCATTAAAAGGTACACAATAGAAGAAAAGGTGGAAGAGGAAGAGCCAGCAGTTGATAGTGGGAGTTAAGCATGGTGGTTAGGACTGGGCAGGGCAAAAAGGAAAGTCCCAATGCCAGCTGAGACACTGAAGATGCAAAATGTGAATGCCAGTACAAAGGAACTCAGGATGTGGTAGGCTGAGAGTAGGGTGTGGCCCTGAGGTCACAGAGATGGCCTCTCAAACCAAGTTTGGAATGCTTATTCCTGTTTCCAAGGACTTTGCCCTTTGGAGCAGTCCCAGATGCAGATGTTTGTTAACCTCTCCCCTCTATTTCAAGATTTATTTTCTCTTTGTCTCATTAAATCAGGGTTCTAGTTCTTTGCTAAACTAATAAAATCACAAGCAGGTCCTAAAAAAAAATCATGTGTGTCTTCAAAGGAGACCTATATGAATTCCCATAACTTTTCAGTTGGCATTAGCACAATACTATCATGTGAATATCTACTAAATACTAGGTACCATGCATGACACAGGAGAGATAAAAAAGGTGGAATTTCAGTCTCCAAGGATGCACAGCCATCAAAACAGAAACACAACATAATGTGGTAAGAGCCTATTTAATATTGTTACAGTGCTGTGGCAGTATTTAGAGGGTAGCTGTGAATTCTACTTAAGAGTGTTAGCCTTTAATGTTTCCTGAAACAGTAGGTGTTTTGTAGATTTGTAAAATGAGAAAATAAGAAATTAATCACAAAGCAGAGAAGAAAACTACAACAACAAAAAGGTGGATAGATTAGAGAATGCTTCCTGTTCAGGAAAAATGGTATCTTTTGTACATAGGATTGGATAGGTGAAGTGGTAGAAGGGCCAACTGCATCATTGGTTACGTAGAATATAAAGTGTTGATTCTTCCACATGCTCTGCATGTATTTTCTACAAAGATAGCTACAATGACAGCCAGAGGTCATTAAATGTTCCTTAGGGTTAGATGGTTTCCATGATTATGACTCTCTGTTAGTACTCTGCTATACAAATATGAAAAGAGTCACAACATGGACTCAGGGGACCTGGAGCATATCCCTGCAGGTTCCATGTTTGTGCTTGTGGCTTTAGTCCCTGTAAGCCCATGATCCCTGCTCAGTCAATGTGGTAGGCCATGTTTTCCTGGTGTCCACATTCAATCCCCTCAGACTCCTACAGTTTATATTCACACTCTTTTGCAGGGTCCCCTGATCTCTGATGTCAGGGACCAGAAGGATACCTCCATTTCAGATTCTCTCTTTCTTCCTCTGTCTCTGTCTCTGTCTCTGTCTCTGTCTCTGTCTCTCTGTCTCTCTGTCTCTCTGTCTCTCTCTCTCTCTCTCTCTGTCTCTGTCTCTCTCTCTCTCTCTCTCTCTCTCTCTCTCTCTCCTCTCTCTGTCTTTTATCTATCTTCTCTCTATCTTTCTCTGCATAATTTCTGACTTCCTAACTATGGGAGTGGGTTTATCTCTGATTCTTTTGTCTGCTTATGAACCCTTTTCCTCCTACTGTGTTGCTGTGTCCAGGCTTTTGCCTTGTCTTATTCTATCTCCTTTTGTCTTGTTTGGCTGTTTCTTGTCTTTTGGAGGCATGCTCTTTTCAGAAGAGGAATCAGTGGGGCAGTTGATCTTGGGGAGAAGGGAGGTAGTGAGGAGGTAAGAGGAGTGGAAATAGGGGAAACTGTGGTCGACATATTTTATGAAGGAAGAATAGGTATTCAGTAAATAAAAACAAGTATTCAGTTACAGATTTACATAAGTAAATGAGTACCTTAATATACCAAATGAAACTTTTTTTTTATTTTAGATATTTTCTTTATTTACATGTGAATTTCTCCATTCCCAGTTTCCCCTTCAAAAAACAAAGAAACAAACAAAAACAACAAAACCAAACCCCTGTTGCCTCCCCCTTCCCCATGCCTACCACCCCGCCCTCTCCCACTTTCTGGCCCTGGCATTCCCCTACACTGGGGCTCAGAACCTAAACTTATAAAGCAAGCATCTGCTAACAGTCCATTGGTTTGAGACCCCTGGATGAGGGACTGAAGATGAGAACCTTCTGTATGCTGGGGTGAGGAAATGGTTCTAATATTGCAGGGCTGTGATTCTATCTAAACAGATTGATTCATGCTACCTTTGGTTGAAATCTTTTAATGTCTTTAGTGTTAATATTTCATCAATATGTAAAAGGCACATGTGGTGCCAAACGACTCATTTTAAAGCACAACTTTGACTATATATTTAGTTAGAAGAAAATAGCTACTCTTGGATAGCTGTCAGGAGTTTTAAGCCCCTTGCTATTTTTTTTTCTTTTTTATCTCACACCATTCCTTACAGAAAACCGAGGTAACACTTTCTAGTAAAGCCACACTTTCTCCACTCTAGATGTCCTAGATTTGCATTTTCTCCAGCTCACGATTTTACAACTTCGTGTCTTTTAAAAATTGGTCCAGAAACACAACAACAGAACAAAATAGACCTTTCTGAGAATTAAGGGCTAGGAAGGTTGAGTGTGAAAGCAATCAATGCTGTTTTCCCCAGAGCTTCCTAGGTAGAACACAGGAGATCAGATAAGTGGTCTTGCTACAGGGGGATAATGGGTTGTGTCTCCACAATGCTATCAAGCCTGGAAGCACTGGGATCTTTCTATTTCACATACTCAAATAACTGCTTAGACACACTTTCCCACCCTTTTGACTTTTGTTAGGCCTGGACCTCTCTTGGGACTGTTTCCTTTTGTTCCATTGCTTTTATCTAAACAATGCAACCATTTAAATAAGGGCTTGATCTCTTCCATTTGACCCATGTGAATTTCTAGCTCTCACTTAGATGTCCCAGAGTCTTCTTGCAGCTCCCTTTCTCCTCCCGCCAGTTGTCTCCCTCTCTCACACCCCAAAGTCTCTTGATTTGATGACACACTGACTTAGTTTTCATGCTAATCACGTAAACCTCCCCCCCTTATTTTTTAAAAAAAGAAACAACCTTTATTTTGTTTCTGTTGATTTGTTTTCCACTGTAAGAACACCTGAGCAACTACTGCTCAGGCTCAGAACAAACAAATCCACAGGAGTTGTCTTACTTGTTCAGAAAGCAGGACCAGGTTTCATATGTGTTACTGAGACTCATACAATAGTGGTCATGCTGAGCGCTGGGGTCTAGAAGAGACCCTACACAGACTTTAGCTTTACATGGAAGAATACCATTTCAACTTTTAAAAATCATATTTGGTACAATATGATTATTTCAATGGTTTTAAATCTTATTAAAGAAGTATTTTCTTTTTAATTTTAAAATTCTAGAACTATGTGTGCCATACATCTGTGTGAATGAAAAATTTGAACAGTTTTTTAACCATGCAATTTCTCCTTATGTGATACACTCTTCTTAGTAAGTGCATAGGTGCTGCTCTTGTGAGTATGACCTTTTGGAATTTTTAATAAAAGAGCCAAAAGCATCCTTGCTAGTCATTATCTGACAGTATCTATGACCTCTCCCTCTTTTTACTTTCTTTGTGTTCCTTTTGTGCCTTGGACATAATCTATGGTGGCATTTCCATTTTAATGATATGTTTACCATTTTCTCATCTTCTTAAGTGGTGAAATTTTTCAAAGCCCAGGGTCATGTTTATTAATTTGGGGACTTCTAATCATTAGGGCTGCACCGGGTAATGACAAGTAATTAATGCCTCAATGCACACATCCAACATTTGCATGGGTTAAAGTGTTACATGGGATCAGTCCAAACCCAGGAGCCAGGTATTAGATTTGTGGTCCTTGTTTTCATGTTAAGACATCTTTTAGTTCAAGTCAGAGACAGATATATCGAAGGGAGGAATGTGTTCCACTTGGACAAATTTGCTCAGCAGTTCCTTAGCTTTCTCCAGATAGGGTGGGAATGTTCACCATTTCATTGTTCTGATGAAAAGTCTTCCATAATACAATCCTGTTCCTTTCGTACCTCTGATGTATTGAAGAATTTCTTGACTACGTCATAGTTGTCCCAACTCCCAATCATGACAAAATGAGCTTAATTGTATTTAGTATTACCAGAAGTCGACACTGTTGTGATAGAAAATAGCTACTTCTGTATAGAACCCACCTTATGAAGAGGAAGAATTTTATTCACATTAGTTCTGTATTACTTGTTTATCTATTTTAGACTGGAGAGTTAATGAGGGATATACTTTAACTATAAAAGATAGTCCACTCTGCTCCATATTTTTGCCAAATATATTTGAGTATATAACCATTTATATTTATATAATATATAACCACTTCTTAAAGAATTATCTGTAGCTACTGGATGATGCTTGTAAAAAAAAGTGCTCAGTAGGTAAAGATGCTTGCCAAATTTGAGAGAGCTGAGATTGATCACTAAGATAGGACCAGGTGATGGAAGGAGAGAAGTGACCGTTCATGGTATTCTAATGACTATGTGAAGCTATGCTATGGCACACACACCCACATACATACACACACACACACACACACACACACACACACACAAAGAGAAAGAGAGAGAGAGACAGACACAGACAGAGTCAGAGACAGAGAGACAGAGAGACAAAGACAGAGAGAGACACAGAGATACAATGACACAGAGACAGAGATGAGACAGAAAGAGAAAGAAAGGGACAGAAAGAGACAGAGAGAGAGGCAAGTAGACAAAGAGACAGAGAGATAAGGGAATAAATAATATGATATAGTTGGATGAATAATTAGCTTAATACTTTTATTACATGCTGTAAAGATGCACTATGTGGTGACCATCTGGATTATCTCCATAGGAGAAGATGAATAAGAGGACAGAGAAAAACTTTTTCACTTGGCAGCATCTTGCTTTATTTTCTACTTATTGTGATTAAAACACTGTAACAAAAGTAATGTAAGGAAGAAAAGTTTGATTTTGATTCCTAGTTTCCTCATAGCAGAGATGTCAAGGCAGCAGTAGCTCAAAGCATCTGTCCATACCTTATCCCCAATCACAAACCACAAGGAGATAAATTGTAATTCTCAGTCTACTATCTCTATTTATGCAGTACAGGACCTCTTGTACTGGTACTGCCCTCAATGAAGATGGAGTTTTCCACATCAAGGAACAAAATCAAGATAAACTCCCATAAGCTTGCATGTAAGCTAACAACCTATATCATCCCATAAGTATAACAGGAAGTTTCTTTCCTAGGATATTTAAGATTCTAGACATATGATAATTAGTACTAATGATTATATAGAGTATGTATCTTGAGAACTTCCCAGAGTTGATATATATCAACATGGAGATTGGTCCCAAACACAAAACTGTCACCCCTCTTACTTATGCAAAGGATGCCTCCAGCATTCTGCCAAATTTTGGAACACAGGTCACTCATATTATATCTTCTTCCAGACAGTCAACAGAAACATATTTCCTGAGTTTTGAATTATAGTCCTGACATGAATACAGAACAGAACTGTAAGCACCCAAACTTTCAGTCCCTAGAGAGTTTGAAATTCTAGGTTACTTATGAAAAAATCAAAAGACATTCCTGTTTTTCTTTTGGCCTGAGGTACTTGTTTAGTCTACACTTCCCATTCAAAGAGTCTTATCGACTATCATTGGCAAATGAACCACTGAGTTTATGGTAAGTAGCTGAGTGGTTTCTGACCACAAATTAGGGAAATCATGTGGCTAGTAGTGTTACATTGCACTTTCCAGGACTGTAAAGACCTTTCTTCATTTGGCAAAAAGATGCAATGTGCATTTTTGAGAATGATGGGAAACAATACTTAACTTTATAACCTTGAATCACATCCTTTCTCTTAATGACTCTAACAGGACAACTGAAATTTATATTGCCTGATTGAAATGAAGCTTTATTTGACCCAAGCACAAAGTAAGCTTTCCACTATTTCCCTAGCCTCCAAGCCATAAAAAAAAATAAATGCCTAGACTTTGTACCTTACAAGGTAAAATAAATGGGATAACATTTTACAGGTAAACAATCAATAGCCTTTAAAATAACAGACTCTTATTCCCTAATTTCATACAGCAACAACGTTTGATTTGGGTCCTTTATGGTTTTTCCACTAGAACTCAAAACATTGTAGTGTAGACTTTGTAAGAAGACCCTTTAGTAATAAAATAATGCCACACGCCATAACTCAATGCAATCTGTGAATTAATTGCAATAATACTTAGAACATATATCCTTTTTGAACAACATTTTTGAAATTTAGAAAGCTAATAATATTAAAGTTTCTGTTTACAGAATTTGAGGGGTTGTTGATATCTGAAAGATATACTGATTTTCTTTGAAATGAAGCAACTTAGTAGCCATAAAAATGTCTTCCCTGTGGAATCAGAAACTTGAGTTTAACAGCTGGTTTTCATACCGGCTATATGACTTTAGACAAAGTTTTCTTATCAGAGAAGTAGGCATAGTGACACCAGTTCCATAGTATTCTGCAAAGATAATGGAGAATATGAACATAAGGTTGCATGTTATCACTGTTTTTAAAACTTTAACAAGTCAACATAATCCTCGCTTCTCAGATCCAGAAATTCTGATGCCATATGTCTTGCTGGGACTGGGATCTTTTTTTTTTTTTCTGTTGCTGTTTGTTTGTTTTAATTTTTCTTTGAAGAAAAACATTCCACAGATACGGTCCTAATGGATTATTGATAACAAATAGTAACTCACTTTGATGTAATTGGGAATCACTTAGGAGACAAACCACTGGACATGTCTGTGTAGTATCTTCTAAATTGTGTTCATTGAGGTGAGAACTAACTGAAATGTAATAATGGTTGTAATAACTGGGAAAGTAAATCAAGTACCAGTACTCAATGCTCTCTGTTTCCTGACTTCAGGAGGAATGGATCCAGCTATCTTTTACACACCTTGGCCACAAATTCTACACCTTGATGGAGTGTATCCTTAAATTGGGAATCAAAATAACTTTTTCCTTCTTAAAGTTCTCTTGTCAGATATTCTTTCATAGCAAGGAGAAAATATCATCCTTCTTGAAGTAGACCACACACAAAAGATGCTACATTAAAAATAGAATTTATAAGTATTGGAGCAAGTCGGTACAGCTTACTAGGTCAGTGTCATTAAACAGTACATTTGCATGTGTCTTGAGTTTCCCCAAGTAATATGTTAATGTTGAAAATAGTGGGATTTTAAATCTCTTAATACTATGGTTTTGGAAAATTGCATATTATAGACGCCAAAAAGTATTATGGGTAGTAGTAGTAGTGGTGTGTGTACACACATGCGTGTGTGTGTATGTGTGTGTGTATGTGTGAGTGGGGGAGAGGGAGAAATTGTTGTTCTGATCAATCACTCTGTCTTTTTTTTTAAAGATTTATTTATTATTATATGTAAGTACACTGCAGCTGTCTTCAGATTCACCAGAAGAGGGTGTCCGATCTCATTACGGGTGGTTTTGAGCCATCATGTGGTTGCTGGGATCCAAACTCGGGACCTTTCAAAGAGCAGCCAGTGCTCTTACCCGTTGAGCCTTCTCGCCTGCCCCAGATCACTCTCTGTCTTATTCCTTTGAACTGGAATCCCTCGCCAAGGTTGGAGCTTGGCTTTCAACCAGCAATCACAATAGCCTTTCTTTGGGCTAGGGGTGTGCTAGGGGTTAAACCTCAGTTTTTACATAGGTGCTGGAAATTTGAACTCTACATGCTTGTAGAGCAAGTATTCTTTCCCTCTGAGCCACCTACTCACTTTGAACAATAATTTAAAAATTATTATTAAATAAAGCTATACTTGAGAAAGATGAGGCTCTAAGTAGCAACTACAAAATTGTTTAGTTACAGAATTCAATTGAAAAAAATATATTGTTGTTTACAAATGCTAAGAAAAATCAAATTTTTGTCTCAAAGGTTAGTGAGATGTATAACTGAAAGCCTTTTACATGCCATCTGTCTAAGTCTTGCTCTTAATGTATATATCTGTGTGTCACTGCACATCAATCTTTTAAAATTGATTTGACTTTCAATGTAAATTTCTGGTATCTTTATTATTTGAAAGGTTTCAATTCTATATGCTTTAGAATTTGAATTGAATTTATATTCATGTCCATATAAGGGTGTGTCTTAAAATTTGTTAATATGTGTAGGAAAGACAACTTGACACGTTTCTTCATTCAGTTTTGTGTTTATTTCATTTTTGTCTAATACTTAGATACTTAGGGTTTACTCAGATTAAAACCTCTTTCACGTTGCCGCAAGGAAAAGTATGTATATGTGTATATGTGTATGTGTGTGTGTGTGTGTGTGTGTGTATGTGTGTATGTAAAATTAAATTAAATGTTTTTTTTTTCACTTTTACTTAATTCCCAAATATTAAAATTGCAGCTTTTGCTGTAAGATTTTAAACTTTTACAAGTAATGGGTGATTTTAGCATTTCAGATCTGGTATTTATTATTTTTGGCATCCTCAGATTGCAAATGAAATATCCAGGTATATTATGGAAGAAAGAGATTGGTGTAAAACCCATTCCTGATTGTGGTATGAAAAGTCCTTAGTTTCAACATAACCTTGGGAAATCAGACCTGATTCTTATATTTATCTTGACTTCCTAGCTTAACATAACTAAAGTAAATGCTTTAATTTGAACAATCAAGTAAAAATTAGTGATAGGTTTATTCCATATCTGGGCATGAATGTGAATGGCAATCCAATTCTTCATTTTTTCCCTTTATTTTTTGGCCAAACTCAGAACACATGTACTGAGGCAAAAAGAATATTTTTTTCATGAAAATATAGATATAATTATGGAGGAATATTACATATTTCTGGTTTTGCCTAAAACTCAGCAGTGTGAATCATCCTGAAAGGAGTTATGAAGCAGATCCCAGCCCTGTCTTAAAAGTCAGATTTTGTCAACCTTAATTTCCTGAAGCCAATAATGAGATCCACCAGGTAGAAATTGGCCTCTCATTTTACAAAAAAAAAAAAAAAAAAAAAAAAAATATTGTAAATTCTCTCATCCCAGAGGAGGATTTTTCATTTTTCTCCTAGATGAAACTTTCCTGACTTCCTAGATTGAGATTTTTTTTCCAACATGTTAATCAAATCACTCCACTAATTTTCTCAACCCATCAAATCTAGGACAAACTCACACTCTCTACTTATAACTGGTCCCAAATCATTAGTAAAGTCTGAGCTTTTCAACTCTCAGATTTTTATTTCTTGAAGTCAGGCCAAGCTAGTCACAATGTCCTAAACATACTTCATACATTCATCTTCTGAGCCTTTATGGACACAGTGAAATAATAAAATATAAGTACATTTTTCCCATGGCCCCTGGCCCACTCTTCCTGAAGCCTCTATAATTTTCTGATAGCCACCATGTTGGGAGGAGATCTCTTTCAGTATTTGGTCTTTTTCTTTGGACCAGATATTTGTCTCTTAATATATTTGAAGACAGCAGCTTAAGGGTAGTGTTTCATCCTATTATTTGCTACTTGAGCTTGGGTCCAGACACATCTTCTAAGTACCTTGGAATTTCCTGAGTAATGGGTAACTCTTGGTGGGCTCCAGTACAGCTTGCAAATGAGGTGCTAGAAGCTGGTTGCCAGGACAACTAATCATGTATTTAATGAATAGAAGCTTTTAGCACCTACTTCTTGAACTTCTTGGAAGACAGAGATTAGAAGAATGAGTTGATCAGTAATGGCCAGTGCTGTAGATAATTATACCTGTATAAAGAAACCTCTGGACAACCTCAGATTGCAAGGTATGAAGGACATTTATAGCTAAGCCTTTGGAGATTTTTGGAGAACCTGGCATGAGTGTGACACATGAGTACACAGCTCTAAATTCCTTTTCACTTCACCTATACAACTTAGTATAGTGTTTACTATTAAGCCAATAAACACGAGTTCTAAGACTTTTGTGAGATACTCAACCAAATCAATTGTGAAGGTAGAAATACATTCATAGCCACTAAGAAGCCTGGATTGAAACATGTGATTTCTGTGGGCATCTGTAGTGGAGACAGTTTTATGTGATGGTCCTTTGATGTTATAGGAGCATCTTTTATGCTCTCTAGGAACACACTGTCAGACTTAGGGCATCTACGTGATGTCATCTGATATATTTTCAAAATTAATTTGGTTATATATCTTGGTAGCCATACATGAAATAGTTACTACTAATATTTCTTCTGGTTTCAATTCGCTCACCTGTCATGTATGTATATATGACATATTTCTTCTGGTTTCAATTCACTCATATGTCATATATGTACATATATATGACATATGAGTCTGCATATTTGCAGTGAATATAAAAATAAAAATGAAATTGATAGTTAAGGTATAGGAATCAAAATGTAGTTGATGATGAAGATAAACAACCCCAAGTAAAGCTCCCTTTCTTCAGCATGGTCATTACTATACTGAAACAAGTTCACTGTAATGTAGAGTTGGTCATGGAACAATTGTTTGAATGTGTTCTTTAAATTAGTTACATGAAATATTTTAGAAATAAATTAATTATAAGAACATGTTTTAGTTTCTTTTTAATTTTAACTTTAAAACAAAGGAAGTAGAAGATACTAAAAGCAAAGCATCCAGAAGACATAATTTCTTTTCTCAAAGGGTTCATAAACTAACTGGGACTCTTAAATATTATTTCTGGTGCCAGCAACATTGATGACATAAACCTACAGTTGACAGAGCATATGAAGAATGAAACTCATGAAAGAAGATCTTGTCTGTTCAATGGTTGTATGTGATATAAACGTTTTTCTTCTTACTTGGAAAAAGAAAAATCTCAGAGTAAAATAACTTTTACAGCCTCTTTTTTAAAACACCATTCTCTTCTGTGCCTCTGAAGTCAACTTGACTGGTTAGGCCATTTTTGCAAACATTAATGGCCATTAAGGGAATAGTCCTCCAGTCCTTTTAATTAGTCACTGCCACTAGATCATTTTATGTATCTACTTTATATATCTGTAGTTGTATCAAAAATACTTGAAAGTAAACCTAGCAGCATTTTTTTAAATTCAACTCTTAAAACACAAACACTTCATTTGAAATAATTCCCTTACTAATGTCAGGTATTTTTCTAGACATTTGAGATACATTATCAACAGTGAGTGTCAATTTTCAAAAACTATGGAATTACTAGATTCTTGAAAATCTGAGTTTGCAGAATGTTTTCTGATTACTAATAGGTAAGGGCTTATTTTTTTAGGACATCCATCAAAGTACTTAATTTATTATTAATGAATGTGATGGTTTAGCCTATTAATAGAACTTCCTCCTAGGAACTTCTAATAATAAAGGCAAGACTAAAGGTAATAGCTATAGAACAATAGCACAGCATTTTATATAATTATTTTCATTTAATATTCAAAGTTATTTGAGGACACACTTTACCTCTTACAGGATGTCTATCAGTGTTGCAAAAGTGGTACATGTTTAAGAGGGCAAGTGCTTTAACAACACTCTCATTCTGGCTAAGTGTCTAGTTCTGGGCTTCATTTCTCTCTTGTTGAGTGGTTTTTAAGCCCAAATAGAGAGGTTTTTGTTACTGCCAAAATGTGAGTGTCACTACTGCACTCTTAAGCTTATTGTGCCATGCCCGTCATTTTTTAGTTCATAGATATATCCAACTAAGATGGTTAATTGCTCCCCTCCCTTGGAGCTTGGATGGTACTTTCTGATAACATGAAACGTAGTTCTCAGGAGTTTTCAAATTAGAACAAGTTTAGATCCTTCAGGTCCTGTGTCTGAGAGAAAGTGTTGATAATGTTATGCTTTGGAGTGCATTGGAGTCCACTGATTAACAACTTGTAAGGGAATTCTAAGGCTTGGCACAAGGGTTTTCTTTAGATAACCTATGGGCCTTGAAGGGATCATTACCAGCCCATGTAGAAAAATCTCATTTAAACTGGATGTGTATATGTATATATGTACGTGTGTATATGTATCGGTAGACACATAAACATATATATTATGTGTAATTTGGGTAAGTATAATATGACTTCTCATGGTATTTTAAATGTTCTGCTGTTTCTTTACTTCCTCCCTTCTTCTGTATTTTCTCTAACTTCTCTTGAGTTAGAACCCCATTTTTCCCATTTGCCCTTATATCTTACTGTGTTTTGTTATTTCTCCTCTCTGTTGTTCTCACCCACCTGGGTTTCTGTGGTTATTCCAGGTTATATGATAACATCTGAAGATTTGAAATTAAGAAAAAAATTATAGAGAGCTTGTGGTATTTGTCATTGTTGGACTGATTTACCTTACTCAATATTATCTTTTCTAGTTCCATCTATTTGCCTGAAACTTTTATAATGTTGTTTTTCTTTATATCTGAATAGTAGTCCATAATATATGCAGAGAATTTTCATGATGCACTCATTAGAATGACATTTGTGTTATTTTTACTCCCTAGTTACTATGAATAGAGTACTGGTGAACATGGTTAAATATCTGTGGGTTGGGGAGTCTCTTGGCATAAGTTAAGGACTGACATACCTGGGTCATATGGTAGGTTTACTATTGACTTTTTGAGTATTCTCCACATTGATTTCCGTAGTTGCTTAACCAGTTTTCAATTCATTTTCCATTTTCCCACCTCTAGTAGAAAGAGAACGCATTAAGTGGAGGGATGGGGTTGCCATCTCATAGTTAAAATCTCTGACCCAGAATTGTTCTCGAGAGGAGTTGCACCTAACCCTCAACTTGAGGGCCCATGGAGGGAATGGAAAGACCTGGTGGAGTGGGGTAGGGTGGGATGGTGAGTATATCGTTTTGGAGATAGAGAGGAGAAATAGTAGGAGGAACTGAAGGAGAACAGACAAGGAGGGAGATAATAATTGGACTGTAAAATAAGATTAAAGATAATTAAAATAATAATAATAATTCCCTAATCAGTTGATGATAAACTTTGTCCAACAGTTATCATTTTTAAGTAATTTTCCACTACCATCTATCATGTCTACAGTACTGTTCCATATTAATGTCAGTAGTCCAGAGTGAGAAGAGATCTGAAGGATTAAAGACTCCGCTTGTTTGTTTCCACTTAAGACACCAAAGAAAAGTAGACTCTCCATGAATTTCTGTGTAACAACCAATTGATAGGATTGTTTGACTTTTAGTTTCATAACTCAAAAGATTGACATGAAACTCCTGGAATACTATGCTTACAATGACAATTTTAATATATAGCTCACATTCATAAAACTGACCCCTGGAAGAAATACATAGAGGAGAAACACATAGAAATGGATAGAACTGTTGAGTTTTCTCATACACTTTCTTTCCATGCTAACTCCAAGCACAGCTTCATCACTCAGTAGCATTGCATATGCATATGATTTTATTCAAGACATCTGTCCAAGTTATATCTGAGTCATTAAAGCACTGGTCATTGATGAGCAGTTTCAAGTTCTTGCTTCTGTTTCCTTTACCAGGTCAGGGAGAAGATAAAGGAAAAGGTTTCAAACTTTTAATCAAATGGTCTGTTTGTCTTATAGCCAGTTCCAATTCTGAAATAATGTGGACAGTGTTAAGAATCAGTGAATTAGCAGAAACCCAAGTACAGAGGAAAATAGAACTTACTGTGACTAAAAAAATAAAAATACATACTTAAGTCATTTAGGAATTTCTAACATATAATACAAAGATTGGGAGTCAGGATAGAATAATACTAGCAGCATGCAAAGTAGTACTTTTCTTATTTATTTAATATTTAATTTTTTTTACAATTCAAACATTATCCCCTTTCCCGGTTTCTGCTCTGTAAACACCCTATCCCATCCGCACTGCCCCTGTTTCTATGAAGGGGTTTCCCCACAAAATACCCAAATATCTTTTAAGCAAATGTCTGGATCACTCAGCTAACATTTCTGCTTTAATTGATCTAAAAAGGAGACCCACCATGAACATTTTACAAAAGATCTCCAGATGGCTCAGAATGCAGCCAGGCATGAAAGCTATTATTTTTTTAAATGTCTAAGGAACAAGGTGGGGCAGGTTATGTTAAAAAGTTTGTAATAAATCTATTGAAATATGTTCAATGCTGAGGTAGCCTCAGTGCGCAACGCAGGCATCTTTTCCCTATAATGAAGATTATAGTGCAATAAAAATTAAAGAAAATTACATATACAGAAAATAGGAGAGAGCTGGTTGCAGGGCAGAGGGGCTATGGGAGCTTGAAGTAAAGGACGTTGGGAAAGTGGACAGGAGAAAGGATGGCTTCATTGAAGAGAAGAGCACAATGGACCCTGGAAGAATAAAACAGACTTTTGATCAGTTTCTGAGAGGAGGACTCTCTCTTGGCAAGTGTTATGAGGCCCAGGAGACAGTGCATCACTCTGAAGTCACTGAATCAGCATAGTAGTTTACTCATAGGCCAAGGTGAACTGTGTTCAGAAAAATGCTCAGAAGTTCAGTTCTTGGCCACTTCCCAAAAAGGAGCTGCTCATGAGCTTTATATGAGATCCCAGGGGCAGCCCTGTTCCCTTTTTGAAGAGAACTAATTGTACCAATATTCCTATAATTCTATAAGTTATACCTAGAACTTTCCAATAAAGTTATTTTTGTTCTAACTGGTAACATTCACATTCTATTGTTTCCAAGAAAAAGACCTTAACTAATGTGGTTTCCATTCTCCCAATGCTAGGAAAAAATTGAATAAACCAAAATTATATAGGACATTTTCAATTTAAGTTTTGTTCATATATTTCCAGTACTTTCCACAAGATCTGAGATATTCCTTTTATGACTCAATGCATATGTAGTTTAATACCAGAACTGAATTAGCTTTATAAAGAAATATTTTAATTCATCCTTTATAAATTTCATGTGTATATATTGAATATTTTCTTCTATACATTAAACAATACTTTCTGCAAATTTTCTCAAGACCCATCAGTTTATTTCCCCTCAGAATTTATGTCTACTTTGTTGTTATTATTATTGTTGTTCTTATTATTGTTATTATTATTATTGTTGTTGATAATGTATAATAAAATAAATGTACAGTTATATGCTGAGGCATGATTAAGGTACCAGGAGATACATTTTAAAAATAGAAGCTATAAACTCTTAATGCCTCCTAGCTAGGCCTCAAGCCTTTGGAAAACACTTCATCCATGCCAATATCAAGAATTTCATGCTTTTGCCTGCTTGTGTGAGTGTGTGTGTGTGTGTGTGTGTGTGTGTGTGTGTGTGTGTAGTGGATGGAGCTATGACTGATACATATATAACAAAATATCCTGAAATGACAACAATGTATTCATTTATTTCATAAGACATGGATTCAGGAATGACTTAGTTAGAACTTTCTTGAAAGCATTTCTCAGTAAATCAGGGTAGAGACAGTTGACAGAAGCTGCAGTTATTTGAAAGATGCCGTTAAAGAAGGCTATCACCCATGACTGATATTAGGATATAGTTACTCACCACACGGCTTCTGCATAGATATTCCAGAACGCACTCACTTTGTGGAAGAGATTTCTCCTAGTGATTCAGGATATCAAGGCAGAAACTGCATCATCTTTCCTGCAGCAGCCTAGAGCCTATGATTGCATATTCCAATACCTTCTTGATTACACGTTTGCCCTATTCAGTCTGAAGCTATGAGTGTATGAAAACACTGAGCAAAGAACCAGGGGAGGTCACATCAGAGTTCAGCTAACAAAGGGTCCACCATTCACAGTGACTCACTTTCTTGCTTGAGCTGTTTTATTTTTATAAATAACATATCAAAGACTTCTATAAAGATGAGAATGGTAAGTTGCTAGACCCTGCTAGGCAGAAATCCTAGATAATGGACATATTAATTTACATTATTGTGCTGAAAGATTACATCCATGATATACAGAAAACTTAATGCTAATAATTTAACAACCCATAGTTTGAAGACTTTAGAAATTATAGAAGCCTGATTATTTGAGAAAGAAGAAAGAGAAGAAGAAGAAGAAGAAGAAGAAGAAGAAGAAGAAGAAGAAGAAGAAGAAGAAGAAGAAGAAGAAGAAGAAGTAGTTAAAAACAAAAATAAGCTTGATGATCTATTCACTGACTTACCAGAAAATGGTACAGAAGTATAAGGATTTCAAAAATCAAAGAGTACTAGGAAGGATTGTGTTTGTTGTTAAGAACATGCTGACAGACTGATCATCAAAGAAAAGCTTGACCAAGTCTCCTGGCCATGAGACAGAAGTTGCAGAAAACATGATCAAAGCATATAGTTGTTAAATAAAGTGAACTTCTTTCTAAGCTTTTCAACTAGAGCTTTATAAGCATATATTTAAATGTCAAGGCAAAATTATACTGGGTATCAGTATTTTGTCTGTCCAACACAAACAAATCCATAAGCCAATGGAACACTCATCATAGCATAAAGTCTTGGGGTCAGGGGGAATTCAGAGCATCATTTTACAATCTCCATCATGGTCAAAACAAATACTCATGGGAAACACTATACTCTTTCAAAATGATAATTCTAAAAATATCTGAATGTCTACTGTAAACCAGTGGCTAATGAATTATTCCCAGATCCTTCAGTGATTTCTCCCCAACATATGAAATCAATAAATCTCAACTAGAATAACATAAAACAACTTTGTACTCCAGACCAAAAAGAAAAAAATTAAGATAAAGTGACCCATTTTTCTTGACTCCAACCCATTTAGCAGATACATAAAATAAACAGTGAGAGTGAAAGTGTAATGATTTATTAATTGTTAGAGGGCAAGTTAGCCTCAGGGTTAGTGTTGAAACACAGAAAATGCTATCACATTTTAGGTCTGTATCTTATGGTAAAGTAAGGACAGGGTTTTTCTAAATTCATTATTGGAGTTCTTCTTAGGCTAAATCATTGAAAATAATTGGTACATACTTAGGTTCATATTAGCTTCTACTGATACTCTTCAAGGCTAGGTTCCATGATGGTACTTAGAATAGAAGACTATTAAAGTACCCCTCTCCTTTCCTGCTAGAGAAGTACAAATCCTAGGCCATGACACCTTTGCAGTATAGGGGAAAAGTCACACAGAAATCAAACTATCTCATTCATGTTCACACCCTCAATGCCGTGTAGTACAAGTAATACACAATGCCTTGTAATACACAAAATACTTGACATATTTTCATTAAGTAAAATCTTCCCTTTGTTCTGCCCCCTTTTTTTCCAACTTAAGAAACTTTATTTTAGATTATGATTCGAGAAGGGAGAGAACAAAAGGAAAGGAAGGCATGGTGTCTGGATCAGGGAGGTGGCTGACCATATTTTATTCAGACATAGGAAGAAGAGAACAATCAAAGAGTAGGGCCAGGGTATAAACCTCTAAACCCTACACCCAGCAGTCTGCTTTTTCCAGCAGGGTTCAATTCCTTAATGTTACATGACTTCCCCAGACAGTTCTACCAACTGGGGATGGAGTGTTCAAACATATGAGCCTATGGGAAATGTTCCTCATTCAAACCAGGACAACAGATAAGAGAAGATGTGTTTACATTTTAATTAGCTTGGATATTTTGTTAACAGCAGTTGTAAATTAGCTAAGGAACATAATAATTTAAAAGAGCATCAATATTTTCTACTATCAATTTTTGTGGTTTCTTAAATCATTTAAATTATTATTCTGTGTGCATAAGTACATGATGTGGGGGAATAATTGAGCAAGATGTGTAAGTGAAAATAAGAAGACCTATTGTGGAATAAATTGTCTCTTGTTACCTACCTTGAAGACTCATATTTGACTACTGTGGTCAATAGGGAAGAAGAGACTATCTTCCAAATGTTGCCCTTTGACCTCCACACATATGCTATGGTACTTGTGTGCTGTCACACACATACACACAGCACATAAACAGATTCATGTAAATTATTTCTTTAAAAAAATATATTAAGCTGGGCTGGAGAGATAGCTCAGAGGTCAAATTTACTTATTATTCTTCCTGATAATTTGAGTTTTCTTTCCAGCATCCACATTAGGTATCTTGAAACTACCTATAACCACAGGTCCAAGGTATCTGGTATCTTCTTCTGGCTTCTGTGGGCAACTACACATATGTGAATTTTATATAATATGTATATATGTGTATATATATATATATATATATA
>NW_022196912.1:109644193-109649106 GCF_008632895.1 Mastomys coucha | reverse complement strand
ATATATATATATACATATATATCATGTCTGTGCATCTGTGGTCAAATACTGTCCCTGGCAGTCAATCTCATCATTGATTTATTTTGGAAGTCTTTTCTGAGGTTTCATATAAATAAAATTATTCACTATGCATATTTTTGTTGTTGTGTGACAATTTTTTAAAAATCTGTTTCTAAGAACTTCTCTCTGTCTCTTTGTATCTGTTTCTCTCTCTCTCTCTCTTTGTGTGCATGTGTGTGTATGTGTGCATGTGTGCACTAACACATGTGCACTCTCTTGTGCACAAGTCTGGATGGCTGCCTGTGTACAGGGGTGCATGCATGATGGTCAGTTCACCTTCCAGTGTTGGCTATTGCCTTTCACCTTGTTTGAGATCAGGTCCCTTGTTCTTTACCTCTGTAAATACGAGAACAGCTGGCCTGAAAGCTTTTGAAGATGCTCTTCTCTTTGTGTTCCATCTTGCCAAAGAAGCAGTTCAATTACAGGCATGTGTTACCTCATCTGGAGCTTATATGAGTTCTGGGAATCCAACTCAGTTTGAAAATGAGAGCAAATGCTTCCTGGATGAGTCACCTCTCTAGCCTAAATTTCTCCTGTTTGGAAGTCAGCTAACCTAGATATCTATCAAAGATCCAGACACAGGGATAAAAGTTAAACCAGGCCAGTGTGGTATAAGTGACTGTTGGCTTCTGCCAGAGTAGAACGGGTCTGAAAATGCTCATATGGGCTCAAGAGTTACTCCAGCAGTTAAGAGCTGTTCTTGTTGAGGTGAGTTCTCAGTATCCAAAAAGGGAGGCTCATGTTTTCCTGTAACTCCATTTCCAGAGTACCCATCACCCTCTTTTGGTTACCATAAGCAAGAGCACACACATACATGCACATATATAAACACACATACACATATTCAAAGGCAGATGACAAAGAGGTAAATAAAATGTGGAGGAACAGTCCTCCTGATGTGAAAGGGGAAAGTGTTGTAATGACTGATAAAAAGATAAAAAATGGCAGATGCAAGAAGAAACCCAAACACTGCCTGCTATGTCTGCTAGTGCCTGCGTAAGTGTACCTTCATCCTCTAAAGCTTAGTGTGTATGTATATACCTGGCGAGAGCAGAGTATTTGGTAATTTAGGTTCTTTAATAAACTCTGCTTCTAAGTCCTTGGATTTGGCAAAATTTAAATAATAGATTTTAAGGGAAATAAGTTGCAAATATGTCCTCTAATCCCTAATGCACATGCACAGTTGCTTTCCTATCTAACCAGTACATAGTAGACTCCAGTAATATAACATTTGTTTCTCAAGATGAAGCCAGACCAGTCATAAATGGTGAGACATTGACATATATTCTCTATGTAGGACCATTCACTTTAAGGTTTTAAACAAAGGGTCAGCACACCCCTGCCCCAGTCACTTTTCTGGCTCTGAGTATATTGGCTTAATTCACACTGTTTAGCAATTTTGCCCTTTTTCTCTCTCCCACAGTGGGTAGGTAATAATTTATTTCCAAGCAAGTGGCTATAATGGATTCCTTTTACGATGAATATTTTAAAAGTTTAAGCCATATGCTACACGTTAAATCACCCTCAGTTAGAAAGAAAATGGCTACAAGCATGATGAAAAGATTATCAACATACTGAATCTTTAAACTGGAGCATTCAGGGGACATTTCACAAACACACTCAGCAGTGTGTACTCACAGAGGTGACGTGTTTACCTCTTTGTTTATCTCGTTTTGCCTGGATGGAGCCTTGATGCAAGATGAAGAAGGAGCTTGAATTGAATGCAACAATTAAGGAAACACACACATACACACACACACACACACACACACACACACACACAACCAAAAATAACTCACCAATTATAAAGACGACTAATAAGGTTGCTTCTCACACTCAATGGAAATCTGAAAAAAGAGTTAAACAACAACAAAACAAAACAAAACAGCAGCTATGCTCTTGATTTTCTTTAAAAGGTTACTATGCTTTTTTGTGAAGCATAGTTCACATCATCATTAATCTTTAAAATACTGACTTATTATTTTTTTTTTATTTTGGTTAGTGTAATTTGGAATCCCTTCAGTTTAGACCCTGAAAACAGCCTCATGGATCTCAACCCATCATGCTACCCTGGACCTTTATGCTACCTGGAGGACTAGTCTTTAATCAAAGGTAAAGTAAGGAACACACCAGACTTCCAGGATTTCATCCTATGCCTCCAGTTCCTCATCATAGAGTATGATCATTTGGCCTATAGGTATGGTCCCTGAATGTGTGACTACTGAGGACTTTAGATCAACATATGTTAAGAAAGAAAAATGAACATGGTCTGAGATCCATCACGATGATATTCAATGCCTTAGTGACTGACGACACCACATCATTTTGTTTTCTTGTTGCGATGATCAAACTGTCCTGTCCAGGAGTCAAAGAGATGAGTCAGTGGTTAAGAGTACTGGCTATACTTTCAGAGGTCCTAAGTTCAATTCTCAGAACCCACATGGAGAATCACAACCATCTATAATGGCATTTGATGCCTTCTTCTAGTGTGTGAACATACATACAGACAAAATTCCCATATTAATAATTTTAATAATACATGTTTAATAATACATATTAATAAACATTTAATAATACATATTTTTATAATGCCATGACCAAAGAAATTTAATAGAGGAAAAGGTTATTTTTCAATAGTTCAAAGTTCAAAGGTGAAATCAATTGTAGTGGGGGAAATTAAGGCAGCAGGAGTTTGAACCATGTAATCACATTATGACTACAGTCAAGCAACTATGAATGCATGCATGCTGATTGTCACCTTGCTTTCTCTACTTTAGACAGACTTGGATCTCTGCCCCAAGAAATAGTCACATCCAAATTCAAGTTAGATGCATCTTTACACATCAATTAACACAATCAGATAACCTTCACAAACTAATTAACCCTAGCCTCAGACCTGAAGGCATCTGGAAACAGGTTTGTAATCTATCATTGAGTCTTGTACTTAACATCCATGTAATAACAAACCAACGTATTGTCCATGTTAGAGAATACTATTTTTCAACTCCGCCTGTTCTAACTCAGATCTCACGGGGAGCCCTTTCTTATAGTGAGCCAGTCACTAACCTTCATCTATCCTGAACTTCAGTATAATGGTTCACTTTGAATCCCTTTCCTATAACATGTCTAATCCTCTTTCATTCTTCAAACACATTTAAGACTTGAAGGCAGTTAATATGACGAGTGTACTCTTGAAGTAAGTAATTCTCATCTGTTATTAAGTGGTGCTTTTTGGAGTTTAAACTATATTGTAATAGGAAGGAAAGTCTTGGCAGTCTTAGCCATCATGTTTCAGTGCCCATATGGGTTTTCCAGGACTAACATTCTGCCATCCTCAGCTGGTCATCGGAAGTCTCTAATGATGTTTCAATAATAAAAAACATTGCAATCAATATTTCTGTGATTTGTTTGTAAAAGTTCTACTCAGCTTTGTGGGAGCATTTGCCTGTCCTTTACTTTGTCTAAACCAGGCTCCAGTGACTTCAGATTAGTACTGCTTACCTACCTGGTGTCTTAGTTTGCAATTAGCCCTCACAGGTGCATATATGTGAATACTCGGTACCCATTAGATGTAACTGTTTGGAAAGGATTGGGAGAGAAGGCCTTTTTGGAGCAAGTGTGTCCATGGTGATGAACTTTGAGATTTGAAGTGCCAAAATCATTAGTAGTGAGCTTTCTTTGCCTTGTGCATATGGATCGAGATATTAATTTTCAGCTACCGCTCCAGTACTATGTCTGCCTACCTGCTGCCATGCTCCTTGTCATGATAGCTGTGAATTCTGTCTCTCTGAAACTATAAATCTTTAATAAACCCTTTCTTCTAGAAATTTCCCAGGTTATGATGTCTTATCACAGAAATAAGTAACTAAGACATTGGATTTAAAAAAAAAAACAATTTTGATTTAGACATGATCTCATTTTTAGATCAAGATAGCCTATATCTCTTTGGCCTGCCCTCCCCCAGCCCCAAGTTCTAGAATTTCATGTGCACATCACCATATCAGTTTATTTACTTTCATAAAGCAAGCTTCTTCTCCATGCATGCTTGTCCTATAAGTGCAGTAATTGTTTTATTGCTGAAAGAGGTTATGTGAGGATTAACAACTTCTCCTACATTGCTCTTGGGGAAGAATAATTAAGCAAATGTACATTGATATCCTGAGGCGATATGTGACAGGTGTTCCAGGAATCAGACATATCCCAATGAATTTTCTGGATTTTAATTCAGGGAAAACACTTATCCTATAAAAAGCTATAATTAAATATAATGACAGAAATACTCTATATAAAAACCATATGCCTTTGTTGTTATATCTTTGGGACCTCATGAAAACCCTTCATAGAGGAAAAATTGTATTAATATGCTTACTTATTCCAGTAACTCTCCATGCCAAATGTAGAAGACAGGCATTTGAATACTAACTTATAACTTAATAATAGCTTTCATAATCGCAGTACCAGATCTTATGAAATATTTTATCAATTCTGAAAAAAACAATACTCAAAGCAAGAAAGTTAAAAGGAAGCAGTTCAGGTTAAGCAAGTTTACATCATCTATTTTTTTTTTTTTGAGTTTCAATTTCATTAAAAGATAGTATATCATCCTAATTACTATTTTAGGATAAACAGAAATTGGCTTAGGGAAATTTTACCACACCTGATTCACAGTTGACTTAGACACAAAAGCCAAGTCCTACCACAGGGAGGAAAGCATGTGTGGTCTTGCTGGTTGTTTATTTGGGCAGAATCAGTAGTACTTTTAAGTCTGGCTGCCATCTTTATTTTTTTAAACTATTTTCCATTTATATGGCAGCAAGAAAATACCACCAATTTTTCTGAGGCCCTTTGAACTT
>NW_022196912.1:109630244-109644183 GCF_008632895.1 Mastomys coucha | reverse complement strand
TGGAAAGCTGAAATGCAGGTCTTTAATTGTTTGTAATTTCTTTCCTTGGGTTTAAGATATGGTACCAGCAAGAAATATTTATATTTGTTTATTTGTTAAGACATGAACACCTCTAGATTCATAGATAAATAGGACAGAAATCATACTTATTCTTCTGTGAGTTTTTAAACAGGTGTCTCTGCAGCCAGGAGAATGGCTTAGTGCGTAAAGTCACTTGCTGTCCAAATCCTCAGATCTCCATAAAAGTCATATAAAATTGAACATGTTTAAACTCCTACTGTAAGATTGGGCTGTAGGTGGAAGACTAGAGGATAGAATAGAAGTTGCTTTGTCATGTTGGATGGAGGACTCATCTGCAAACAAGGGACATTGCAAACAAGGTGGACAATAATGGACAGTAAGTATCAGTATCCACTCCTGAAAAATTTCCTCTGACTCCATATGCATTCCATGGCATGCACACACCAGTGAGCAAGCCCCCCTCTCTTTCATTCTTTTTCTCTAACACACACACATACAGACACACACACATACACACACACACGCACATACACACATGCTCACACATGCATGCACACACAAATACAGTTCCATATATGCTCAATTCATTGCCTATCCAGGTGATTTCAAATGTTTAATGTTTAATTTGTGTCAATAAAACAGAGATCTTCTTACAATATATAACAAGACTAAATTGATTAATATTTTGTAAATAGATCTTTACCTCTTGAGCATTGATTACATTGAATATCTCAGTATTACCCATAGTGGTCTACATTGTGATATTGTTTATGTGATGGGATAAACAAAATGAATGAAATTAACTATATCTAAAGAAAATGATATATAGTAATATAATATAATCACTACCAATAATATAATCACTACCATCTTTCTGAGTTCATTAAGTTATTAACCCCATCTATACCTTTTGTCAAACAGCTTCTGGGGTTAAATGGCCTTTACTAAAGTGGGATAAAACCAATTTATAAGAAAATACCTTCTTTTATGAACTACATTCAATAAGTGATTATTGACAGTTTCATCCCTCTGCATCATAATTGAAGTTCACTGTAAATGCACGTTATCCATAAGCATGAATTCCCTTTGCGCTAGACAGATAAACACTGTCCTCTCAATTTGCAGAGTTATGTGTAAAAGGACTGAAAGTCAGACATAAATTTTCACTCAAACTCTCTAAGTTGTAGTAGTCTAGAAGTGCTATTAGATTAAGTTCTACAAAAATGACTTTCACAGAATGCCTACTAGACTTGTTCCCACAGACTGTCTGACCATCTGTAGTATTAAAGAATTTCCATTACATATGTCCTTTGGCTACTGTTTTAGAATTGATTAGAGAGTGTTTGTGATGTATTATCCAAGCTGAAATAATTGACTTAAATTTCCCCACCAGAAAAGTACAAAGCAAACCAGTGAAAATGGCCAGTTCTCTTGCTAAAAATAAAACAAACAATATGCTATACTTTGATTTTCCAGTTCAGTTTAAGATCACACAGTGCTACATTTGCTTGAGACAGACTGTTAATATATTTTCAACCAAATTATGTCCACAGAAAATTGATGCATAATATCATTTACTTGAGATACCAGTTTCTCTTTAGTTTATATGTTAAAAAAAAGGTACATCTCAGTGTGGACAAACAATAATCTTATAAAGAAGATTGCTCAAGTCTTTTTTCTTAAATACAGCTTTCAGATACAGAGAAAATGGATATACAACATTTGAAAAATCGTAAATACATAGAGAAAGTCTTTAAAAGTTCTTAAAAGTGGTTAATGTAGCTCATTATTCTTCATGCAGCATCTTCAGACCCCTCCTTATGTGGTATTATGAAAAACATATCCTCAGCCACAAAGGAAAATTAATTTTCAATGTTACCAAGAAATAATTTAAGTGACTAACATGTAAATTATATGCTTAAGTACCACCTACCATTAATCACAAAAGCTTGACTCAGAACTTGTTTTAAAAGCCATTCAGTGATTGTATGCCTTTCACGTCCCAGAAACCATGACATAGACCAAGCATGCTTGACCACAGTGGTCAGTCTGTATATGACATGTTATTGTATGATGGTTGTAACATGTTTGATGAAAGATTGAATTACTTATGTGGGAACAATTTTGGCAGGTCCTTCTACTTTTGGTTTATTTTGAACACTGAAAATTCATTTTTGAGATGAGACGTATTGTTCCTCTGACCTTTTGATATCCATTATCCTTCTTAATGAAGAGTGATTTTCCATCTTGCTGTCTAATGCCTTCATGCAGCAATGAGCCAGTGAGTTCTTGTCTCTCTGTTCAGTGGCTGTGGCTAGAGCTGTTCCCCAGGTGTTTCCTCCTCTTAGACCAGTGGCTGGCATGTGCTCTGTCCATTGTTCATTCTGCCTTAAGTCTTTAATCATATGATATATAAACCAAAGACAGAACAATAGAACAGACAATTAGGGGTTTTTGAGTCTCTTGCATAATTGTGTGCGAATTAGATAGATGGTCAATGATGTTTCTACAGACCAAGATCTTCCAGAAATAGAGCCTGTTACTAAGTTAGTTTCAGTCTTGGTTCCATTTGTGTGCTCAACCTTCAACGGATGCTATTTGCTCAGGTTAAACAGTCTCTCTTGTCTGTAACACTATCATACAAGTTCTTAGTCATTTTCCATTGGGTCTCTGTGTTTACTATTTAGAATTTGTTAAAACTCAAAATGTAAATACAAAACTATGCTGACTAATTCCTTTCTTGGAACAATGGAGACAAATATTTTTACAAATTATATTTTAATTATTTGGATATCAGATTTTCAACACATTTCTAATCAAAGGTCTCTTCTAAGTATAGATTTTAATGCAATTGGCAATTACATAAAGGCAAAGTTCCCTCTAGCCCCTTCAGAGAGAGTTGAGCTATTTTCAGTACTCTTAAATACATAGCAGTATGACTACATTTAGTCTCTCAATTAAGTTCTATTGAGATTACTGTATTTATTTTTGTATAATCTTTACCAATTTACAACTACTTTTATATTTGCCTACCTTGATTTTGATATAATATGATGTTAATCCTTCTATATCTTCACTGATGCAATGATTAAAAATATTGGATAGACTATTAACAACTAGCATTTAAATGTGAATAATACTGTTAAGGACTTATTAGTGAGTATTGGTTTAAAATTCAGATGACCAAACATACCTGCACACTAAAATATATTGAAATAGATATATATTTAAAATATTATTCTGAGTAAAATTTTAGTTCTTCCCACCTTTCATCACTTTTTCTCCATATGATATAAAATTCTTATAGTATACTAATAAACAGTATAAGTAATGAAGAAATCCCAGTGTTGTTATGACCGCATGTAATTCTAGCACTTTGGAGATGGAAAAAAGAGGACTCAGAGGTTAAGAGTTTTACCATTTATGTAGTAAGTTTGATGCAAGCCTACTACATGAGGCCTTGTTTTAAATTAAGAAACAAATAAAAAATAAACAAACAAACAAACCATATTGAAATAATTATATCACAATGACTCAATTATAAATCCCATATGTACATTAAGTAGTTCCCCAAAGGAGATGTACTCCCTTAATATGCAAGGCAATCTATTGGTTTCTATTCTAGCCTATCTCATATTAAGTATCTTTATCCAAATTTACCTTTTTAGACATTTTCCAAGTTGGATTAGCTTAGCACCTTCTACCATGTCAATGCTTTCTTATCCATGCATGTTTGGAAATACTGGCACGGGATCAAATTATCGTACTTGATGCCATACCCTTGTACTGCTGTAGAAATCCATATGTGACAACCATATGGCCAGTGATGGTACATAGTGAAGTATTTGACTTCTGCTTAATGTAAAATCACAGCAACTGGGCCTCCTCAAATTGTGAATTATGCTGTCCAGAGTAACTCTACAGATATTGAACAGACTACTGGGTTCTTTAACTAATACAATGAGATGGTAGATTAGAAGGCTGATAATTATTAAAAGATTTCAGGGTCAAAGTTCAAGAGAGACATGGAATTGGGTTGTCTTGTGTTTATGTCTATTGCTGAAAAGAGACACCATGACCATAAAGCACTCTCATAAAGGAAAGCACTTAATTGAGCATTGTTTAGAGTTTCAAAGGTTAGTCTATTATCATCATGGCAGAGAGCATGGTGGCATGCAAGCAGACATGGTGTTGGAGAAGGAGGTGAGAGATCTACATCTAAGTCCACAGACAGCAGGAAAACAGAGGCCCCAGGACTTCCTTGGTCTTCCACTAAGATACTTCCTTCAACAAAACCACTTCTCTTATTGTACTACTCCATGTTGACCCAACATCCAAATATATGTGCTTATTTAGGTTATTCTCATTCAAATGACAACTCCTTGTGAGTAAGAGGTTTATTAAAACCCATATCAACACCCTATAAACAGATAGGTAGGAAGAAAGTTGGGGCCTCCAAGGAGAGTTTAGATCAACATGGCAGAGTTAAAAGTTTCAGAAGAAGGGAGGAGGTTCTATTCCATATGACAGATTAGTGGCCCACAGCATACATTTCATTCTGTCTCTGAATCATTTATCAAGTTATGTATCTAGAGAAACAACTTCCTTCTAGAAAACAAATTACTCTTGTTTTAGTGATTATCACAGTTCATCAAATTTTACACTATAAAATGCACTTTCCTGTCAAACATTTAGTTGACTCTATGTCATTCTAGTCAAACCTACCATAATATGTCATTTGTGTATATATGTGTTTGTTATCATGAGAAAACTTCTACTTAGACCAACTAACTTATCATCTATTAATTATATAGTGAGATATATTTTAAACACTATAAATAGTAATGAGTGTTAGGGCAATCCACTTTCATGAGAAAAAATTAGTTTTCTGTCAGTAAGGCAAAGGCTAATACTTACGTGAGAAAGGATTCCCTTTTAAACACAGGAATGGGTAAGGACACATATGAATCATTAGTAGTAAAGCTAATGATTCATATGTGTAAATCCCACAAGGACTGTTTCCCTAGAATTCTGTAAAGCAGCTGTTGAACTAGATGATGTGAGTATTTTTTTTTGTCTCCTTTGAGAAAAGATTTTTAGTAAAGTTGAATCAAAAGGAGATAGTAGCTTTTCCCGAAAACTAAATTAAATGCAGAAGAAAATCAAAATCTGGTCTAGTTTGTGACATTTTAATGTTGGTCAAACTATGGGAGAAATAGCCTTTGGAACAGAATTCTAAGAATGTTCTAGGATTTCATTTGAAGGGTGTCATGGTGTCATCCTCTGAACAACAAGCTTTGAAAGAGAATCTGAAACAAAATGACTCATAGTGTCTCAACTGGTTAAGTGTTAACAAGAGGAATAATTTACACATTTAGAAGATTTAAAACATTGCTTCAAAGACACAATTCTTTTTCAATCTTATTGAGTTTCTCTGGATTAAAAAATAATTGGAGTTAAATAGAAACAAAAAAACAAAAAGTATTTCTGAATTAGTAGAGACATTATCACATTATACGTCATAGCCTAGAGACTGTGACCGGAAGGTAACTGGCAGATAAAGCTTGGGTAAGGTGACAAAACAGTGACTGACAACCTATATGGAACAGGGCAGAGCAATGCCAAATGCCATCATGCTAATCAAAAGACAGAGTTCTCAGGTGGCATTGCTTCAGACAATTTCTATTTACTATTTCCTACAACACAGTTGACTGAAACCACTTATATGAATCCACAGCTAAGGGAACACTACTATGTGACAAATAAAAGCAATAAATTAAGAATATAATTAAGTGAATACAACTAGACTCCTAATGCTTAATTACTCCAAATCTCTACCCAGCAGCATGGTCCCTGGAATATACACCACCATCTCTACAGACTCGTGGGATCTACACACTCTACAGATTTCATGCTGAAAGTATTCTTCTCCCTGTGATGGTAATAATACACAGAAATACCAAGGAAGGATTTTACACATGACAGGTACATTTCCTTTAATTCTTGACCATCTCACCAATCAAGGTATAATATACCCATACTAACCAAATATAAGTCAATGTATGTCATGAATATCCTATTGAATCTCTCTTTTAATAATATTTATTTTTAGCCTAAATAGACAAGTACATTTAGGAGAATTATAAGAGAACATGGCTCAACCGTCTCTTAATAATTATTAATTAGAGTAACAATTTACACAGATGTCTATACAAAAGGATTAACTTCATTTTAAGCTGAATGCCACATGGAATACCCTTTTCCAATTTATGTAATTGTTGTGGATTGAATGTGAAATGGCTCATGCATTTAAACACTTGTTCCCTAGCTGATAATGCTCTTTGGAAAGATTATGCAAACTTTAGAAATGAAACCCTCTGAAGGAAGTATATCAATGGGATTCTTTGAATTTTATAGAATTTGCTTCTATTTTGTTGTCCTTTCTCTGCCTCTTGAGTAGGAATACAATATGACCAGCTAACTGCTGTTGCTGCTACCATGTTGTACTTGTCATGATGGGCTCTATCCCATTAGAACTGTCCTTGAGTAGTTTTTGCTGGGATATTTTATCACAGTAACAAAAATAGACTAATTTAGTAACTGTCCCTACTTAAACAAATTTATTAATATTTTAAGCCAGACTGTAACTTTAGAATCTATTAATAAATTATCTGTTCTTTAGATACTTCACCTCACTTTATTTATTTAATTTTTGGTGTGGTGATTATGATTTTCCATGTACTTTATGGATCTTTACACATGTGGGCGATGACAGCATGTATTTTATGAGGATGGCTTGTATTGTCCTGGCTGGTGAGTCACTTCTGAATACCACAGCAGTTCTGATAAATCAGTCTGCAGTTGCAGCACATTTCTTTCTTTGAAAAGGAATCAGAGCCCATTTGGCACATGGAGAAACCCTCCTTAAAACCTCCATTTCCCAAGGTTTTGGAAACATTTCTAATTTGAACTTTATTGGAGGACTTCATTCTTATTTACATGCACACACAATAGAGATATTTTTTATGTCGCATCTGAAAGAACAGTTGAGAAATCCAGGGTGGAAAACACAATGAGTCATTTGGCATAAAAATTAAACTGGACACCTATGTCCCTTAGCCACCAGTTTTAGCAATTGAACATCTACCAGGATACAGTTTCTACCTCACTAAGTCATAGTTATTTTAATTTGTTAGGCCACATTAAACATCCATGCCAGGTAAAATAGCAACAGATCTTAGCATTAACATTTTACTTCAATGTATTCAAATAATGTACAATTTATTTCAAACTCAATTTACTTAGGAAAAACACATACAAAGGTCACGTTATCCATATACATTACAGTCATTAAGTAAATGACTTAGGCAAATGTCTATCTTTACAGAAACATCAATACTGTAGGTTTGGAAGTGATGGAGGTGACAAACCGGTGATGAAAGCTTTCTCACTGCTACTGACATGGGTCCAATATAGAAAAGAAAACATTGATTTGTGTACCAATATACAAAACAGAATTTTCCTAAATGATAAAAATCTAGTACTGAAAACAAGGTCCTCCACACAGTTATTTTTACAGCAAGTAACAGGACATACTAAGAAATCAACCAACACAAAAGTTGGGAAGAGCTGGGAAGTTTGTTTTCAGGAAGCCACAAAGCTCAGGACCTGTGCAAACACAGAGAACAGAGCTCTGCTGTTAGGATGATTCTACTGTTTGTCTGCTCTACACTGTTGGTTTCCAGCTTGTCAAATTCAGTTGGCTCTTCTACTTTGTTGTCTGTACAGAGGAAATCTGATGAACTCGGCCCATATTTTCATAGCTTGCTGGTGAGCAATGACTGCTCTCTGAGCCATGAAGCAAATGGAGCCAAGAATGTTAGGGAGAGGACAAATATGGAGCCTGGTGGAGAAAAGACCTGTATCTCCTAACTTCTTGTATCAAACATCCCATTGATTCCCACCACATATTCTGCTCAATGATACTCAAAGACCTTCAGTTCTAAGTTCACTGGGGAGAACACCATGAGTGTGATTACCTTGTGTAATTGTACTGACTTTAATTCATCTAATTTCAATCCTAGACTGTGTCTAGAAACTTACACTTCCTTTTTCCATTCTATATGTATCTTAAATACACTGTTAATGGCACTCATTGTCTTTGCTAGATTCTCCTCTGGATTCGCTTGAGAAGCACCTTCTTTTGGCTTGGTAATTTTCACAAGGTATGCCACTAAGGTAGGTATGAGACCCTTTAGCCTAGAGCAGTGGTTCCCAGAAAGGGACAGAGAGCAATATTAGGTCTTAGGAGACTTTCGTGAGATTGTTCTGGAAGTTTGTGCAGTTGTTAAAAGTGAATGCTTTTGAGTCTAGTAAGTAGAAACAGAGACCAGAGATATTGCATGGCATCCTGAGGTACATACAGCAATTCCCCCCAAAACAGCATCTGCCTAAAATTTCCACTATTGTCCCTACTGTAAATCCATGTTATAGAATACAGCAATCCCAGAAGAAAAAAATGTGCCAGCTAGTGATGAATTGATTAGTATTCAAATCATATAAAATCCTTAGAAACTACAGACTTACCACCTCTGTTCAGGCTTGTTAGTGGACTGTTGAAGCAACCCATGTCATCTCATGTTACACTCTTTGCTAGTGTTACACAAAACTTCAGAGAGTCTAGTAGACCTGGAAATTTCCTTGTGTATCTTGCAATACTCATTGTAACAGAAACCATGAAAAATTTCCCCAAATATCCTTCCCAGTTCACTTGCAGAAACATCTCAGAAGCTTAAACTAAATAAAAATTCTCATGCTCAGTTAGACACTTGGTCATTGGGCCTGATATAACCATCAACTACATCAGCAAAATTAGAACTGTAGAACTGCCTACTCTACTTGCTCTTTGTAAGTGCATGAAATTCAAATAAAGGGGATGATGAGTCAGGGAAGGAGCTCACATTATCTCTCGTGTGGTGTGTGTGTGGGGAGACTTATTTTCTTTATAGCAGGCTATGTGCTGGCTTGGGATAAATTATAAAACTGAAACATATTCTTTCACTGATTAGATAATTGCAACTCTCAAATGAAATTTGTGTCTCCCTGTGAGTGTAATTTTCCTTTATGCCAATGACAGCATACAATGCCAGGACCACCCTCTGTGCTTACTAACTATTTTCTCAATGTGTGAATTTTCTTAACTCTTTACTGTTCTCCAACACATATGGAGAATGCATTAACACTTCCACATTCCCATCAATAACAATAGAATGGATATTTTTAAGTAGCTATGTGATAGGCAAAATTAGAACATGCATGTTCTACTTTTTTAAGAAAATCTAATTTTCTTAAGTATGTCTGACTTCCCTTACCCAGAAGGAAAAATGACTGCTTTCATACAAGCATTTCAATCCTAGGGAGACCAGTCTTCATTACCAAAAATATCTTTAACTTGATTGGTATCTAAAAACCTGGTAAATCCTTATTTTAGAATTTTCTCAAAGTTACAACAGTAAAATTATGTGCAGCACTTTATACTATTAATTATTGAATGTAATTCAAATATCTATACATCTACCTAAATTATATGATGTGGTCACTATAATATTCTTCTATGGACAAAAATATATAACTGAGTCATAGAAAGATCTTCCTGATCCTGGCCAACTCTTTCCAGAAAAGGTACTCCAACAATTCTGATACTTCAAAGAATTTTTTTCCTATGGCCTTTCTATAAGAAACTCATCAGACTCAATCTCAAGGATCAGCTCTTCAATTCATAAAATGATTCCTGCTACTTAGCAAATTCTGTATGGTCTCTTCCTGATTTATCTGGCCATGTTTTATTGCCTGTTTGAATAGATACTTAATTATTAGATTCTATAATCTGTGAATGTAGACATTTCTATATAGGGCAATTACATCTCATGCCATCTTTATTTCCCTATTAATAAATTAATTAATTTACATTCCTATATCAGCTTACCCCTTCTTCTACCAGTCCCACTCTATCATCTCCCCTACCCTTACCTCCTCCCTTTTTCTTCAGAGATGGGGAGACCTCAACCCACTCTCTCCTTCTTGTGTATGCTCTCTGGTTGATGGTTCAGTTTCTGTAAAAAACTGTGGGCCCAGATTAGTTGACTTTGTAAGTTTTGTTGTGGTGTCTTTGATGTCTCTGGCTCCTTGAATCCTTCTTCTCCATCTTCCACAAGAGTCCCTGCAGTCCACTTTATGTTTGCCTGTGGGTCTCTGTGTCTATTTCCATCAGCTGCTGAGTGAGGCCTTAAAATTATAGTTATTCATTGCTCCTGTCTGCAAGTATAGCAGAACATCATGAATAGTGTCAGCTGTGGGCTCTCTCCGAAGGCACTGTTCTTAAGTTGGGCTAGCCATTTGGTGGCCATTCCTACCATTTCTGCCCCATCTTTATCCCTGCACATCTTGTAGACAAGAAACATTTTCTGTCAAAGATCATTGTGGCTTGGTTGGTGTTCCCATCCCTCCATTAGAAGCCATTCCTGATTACAGGTGGTGGCTGTTTCAGATTCCATCTCTCCTATGGCTAGGGTCATAGCTAGGGTCATTTTCATAAATTCCTGGGAGTTTCCATATACTCAGTTTCTGGCTCGTCCCAGAGATCCCTGCCCCTGACCAAGTCTAGGTCCTCTCCTAGTTGTCTCTCCCTCAGTCTTCCCCAGACCTATAAACCTAAGATGTTCTTTATACATCTTAATGGAGTAAACCTGAAAAAGATGAGGTTTTGCTGTAATTTATATGAGACAAAGTGAATAATTAATATTGATGATGACTTAACCAATATGAAACTTATCATGGTAACAGAAACCATGAGAGGGGTCAGTTGAAAAACTTGAGCCTATGGAGGTTCACAGAGACTGGATCTAGGGGCTGTACCTAGGCTTCTTACAAATTTGTAGTACACTTTTATCTTGGTCTTCATGTGGGTCCCTCAACAGTTTGGAGCAGGGGCTGTCTCTGATTCTGTTGCCTGCTGTTGGATCCCCTTCCCTAGCTGGAGTACTTGGTTGGGCTTCACTGGGAGAGGATGCACTTAGTCCTGCTGGGTTTTTATGTCTCAGCACCCAGGGCAGTGTGTTACCCAAAGGAGACTTCCTCTTCTCTGAGGAGAAGGGGGGATGGTAATCAAGAGATGGCTTTGTAAATGTGGGACTGGGAGGAAAGGATGTTTCCATTTTAGGGCTAGAAAATGAATCAAATAGTTGTATAACCAATGTTTCAGAAGACTTAATATAGGTCTCCTAACTGAAGATCCAATGCTGGACACCATATGCAAATTTTATAGTTCACTCTTTCAGAATAAAAAAGCTGTGTATGACTCAAGTGTCATAAATACTTTACATGTTTTTCTAAGCAGCAGGTTTCCTGTACTGGGAGTTAAAGGGCAAGTGTAAACTAGAGAACACATTCTACATCTGCCTGACAGATATAAAAACACTCCAAACAACCTCTATAAACAATCAGGCTGACCACCTTTATTCTGGACACAAGAGACAAGACTGGATCCAGATTGTGATCAAGTCACTACTATTACAACCCAAGGCTCTGCCCTTATTGTGGTCTCCTGTATAGTAACACTGACAAGTCCTTCGTGTCTCTTGAACGGTATCAGCTGGCAACAGTCACCGTTTCTGTCTTAACACTGAAAGGCATTCAGAAAGGTGGCTTATCCAGATAGGACAGGATAAGATTGGCTTATCCAATCTCGAACTGGATTCTAATGGTTTATAACTTTGTGGTTATTTTTTATATGTTTATTGTGCTCCTCAAATCAAACTTTACAAAGCATACAGTAAGTTCTTTACATGGAAAGCATCTCTTGGAGTACCTGACCAAGTCCTGTTAGCTAGCTATAATTTTTAAAAAGAGGGAAGAAATAGTGTGAGAAGAGATATTAGACATTAGAAGGTGTGTCCAGAGTAAGAAACAGTGCTTTCTCCTTATACTTGCCTAGGACGAGAATAATGGATAAACACTCAACAAACAAATTTGCATTTTCTTCTTCCCTTCTGTGTGCCACCAAAATGAAACTCTTTACATGTTTTATTTATCCACAATGCACAAGACTGGCTCCACAAGCCATAAAGAAAGACAAGAGAGTTTAAACCTCAGGAAGAGATCTCAGCTTTAAAACTCAGATTGCAGTCTAAATGGGTTTAGTAGCTCCACTTGCTTTAATCACTCAGAAAAATTAAAATTTATGGGTTAGTGAACTTTGATAGCCTGTCATGGCGTTTTTTGATGTGCTTTTGTGATTTTTCTTTTTCTGGTTGAAATACTGATCTCTAATTGGAATCAGAATACAACAAAAACATACATAGCACAAAAACATAAATGGTGGACTTCCATAGGGGCCATTTGAAATATGGAGAAATCATATTTAATTTGAATAGCTAGCATTTCTAGTTATCTGCTTTACATTAGTTCCAAAGGACATCAGCAGAATGCTAAAGAAAGCCTTCAAGCCTAGCTCACTGCTCATGCATTCAGAAAACTACCATACAAGAATGTTTTTTTCTCAACCTCAGACCGAAAGCCTAAAGAATGTGAGTCTTAAGCACACCGGATCTTGAGAATTAAGTTGTTACATATCTGGATACTCAAGCTATTTATTTTTCTAAGAAATACTTTACAAGGCTCCTTTTTAATGTGAGCCAATAGTGCAGCCTTATGTACACTGAGAAGACATGAGCTTAAGAATCGCCCCAGCACACTAAATGAATTAAGATCTTCAGACATGCCTTTGAGACCAGTGTGGAATCTAATACATAACATTGAGAGAGTTTATTTTTCCATGTATCTTCCAATTCCTGCCCAAGCTAGCCCTGCCACTTCATGTAACATGTTGTAAAGAATTCCTTGCTGCAGTTACACCAGTAAACTCAAGTGCTTCTGGTCCACTTTGCATGAGATAAACAAGCACATGTGTTATTCATTTCAAGCACATTTCATCTGGGGCTGCTGTCATTCTGTTCAGATAACTGACAGACACACATAGACGCTAATGTGGTGCAGAAAATAGTATTAGTATTATTACTTTATCTGGGTGTTTAATCCAGCCTGCAAGATTGTTTTTCATGTCTGGATAAAAGGGTGGGAGGGGCTGTAATCCTACCACTGGGCAATCTGTCAATCATAAACATCGAGGAAATGAAATTCATCTGCTTTGATAAGTTTGTTGAAGGAGTTTTGGGATCAACTCTGAAATTTAACTGTAACCCATTTGGTGGGAAAATGTGATTTTATGGAACAAAGGGATTTCTTTTTTTCTTTTTCTGTTTTTTTTTTTTGCATTGCATGTGGCTACATTTTTGAGATTATTTATATAAGTTTTAAAATTATATTCCTCTAAATATTTAGATCAAATATTAGGTATATGTTTTTTTTTAATACTGATGTTTACTTTTTCCACTTGGAGCCAAGTATTTATTTTGCACTTTTATTTTTTATCTAACCATACATTTTCATTGTTATCACTGTGACATTCATTTGTATTTACTAGTTTTAAATGCTGTCTAATTCTAAGTATTTTTATGTAGATTTATTTAGTATATGTTGCCAGTGGGCAGGTTTGTGTCATAGTAAGACATGTCAAGGTCAGAAGACATTCTAAGCAAGTTCATTCTGTCTTTACACCAAGAATATCTCAGGGATCAAACTCAGTTTATCTGGTCAGTCATGCTTAGAATCTCTTTGGCCCAGACTCATGTTTTTTAACACTAGTCTTTGTTACCCTGTGTCTTAGCCAGGGTTTCTATTCCTGCACAACATCATGACCAAGAAACAAGTTGGGCAGGAGATGGTTTAAATAAGCCTTACTTCCACATGGCTGTTCATCACCAAAGGAAGTCAGGACTGGAACTCAAGCAGGTCAGGAAGC
>NW_022196912.1:109612168-109629521 GCF_008632895.1 Mastomys coucha | reverse complement strand
TCTCAAAAAACACTTCCCAGAAGATGTCACCTCAATGATGCTGGTCTCTTCTTAATCACCACTAATTTTTCTTAGGTCCAGCTAACCAGCATCAATAGTCCCAGTAATGCAAAGGTTTCACTTTAGTAGTTCTGGTATCTTGTTAATCACAGCTGATACTTCAGCCCCAGCTAACCAGGACCACAGAACCTTCACAATCAAAACAACATGGCCCTGATAAGAGTCTTTAATTTTCCCTCTGAAATTTCAAAAGCCAGGCCTCCATCTCTGCACTGTTCTCAACATGATCTTCCGAGCTCCTATATAACATCCCACAGAGTTCTTAAGCACCAGTGGCTCTTCTAGCTCCAAGTTCCGAAGTCCTTCCACAGTCCTCCCCAAAACATGGTCAGGTTGTCACAGGAATACCCCACTCCTGGTACCAATTTGTCTTAGCTAGGGTTTCTATTCCTGCACAACATCATGACCAGGAAGCAAGTTGGGGAGGAAAGGGTTTATTTGGCTTACTTCCACATGCTGTTCATCACCAAATGAAGTCAGGACTGGAACTCAAGCAGGTCAGGAAGCAGGAGCTGATGCAGAGGCCATGGAGGGATGTTCTTTACTGGCTTGCTTGCTTCTCCTGGCTTGCTCAGCCTGCTCTCTTATAGAGCCCAAGACCTCCAGCCCAGGGATGGCACCACCCACAAGGGGCAATTGAGAAAATGCCCCACAGCTGGATCTCATGGAGGCACTTCCTCAACTGAAACTCCCTTCTCTGTGATAACTCCAGACTGTGTCAAGTTGACACACAAAACAAGCCAGTACACCCTGACTAGCCTAGAACACTGAGAAAGAGTTGATGGCTTAGTATATTTCTCCATAAAAGTTGAGATCATACTGGAGACAAAGAATGTTGCCATATGATAAGACTGTATATATAATCTCCTGCATTGTGACACACACCTCTCTTTTCTTCTTAATTGTCAACACTGATTGATGTGTCAGTATCCTCTTGGCTTCCTACATAGAAAGCAGTCAAGAAATGCTCAGTTTGTACTTAGTGAGCAGTATACCAAGAAGTGTAAGAAGATGGGAAGTGAGGAATATACTTTCTACCTAGGTGCTAAAGTACTTAATTAGTCATCACTGTTTGACAGGGAGTCTGCACAGGATTTGTTTCTCCATGTATTTTGTAACACACTATTCTAAGTGGCAATCTTTATCTATGTTATTTATTTGAACAGAAAATTCCAATGTCAAGTTATATAAATCTAATTTTGGGGTAGTGTCACTTTAAATCTCACATAGATTTCTTTAAAAACTATAGTTCTTAAAAAAATGTTAATATGAACTAAATGGCCATAATAAATTGTGGAGACACTTGTACATCAAAAGGACTATTGCTCACTTTGATGCTACTTCCTTCTTAAGTTCTTAGAAATGGCATGCGGATATTAAACGAACAACAAAACAAGAAAATTGAAGCAAAGTTGAAGTCTTGTATGTTCAAATTTATAAAATATAGACATATATCTATAGTCAACTGAAATCAATTAGATATTTAAGATTTTATTTGATTATGTTTCAGGTTTCTCCATCATAAAGAAAAGAAAGCCTCTGTCACTGGAGAAACAAATGGGATATCACTAAGATTCATAATAATATCTCTAGAAATAATTTTCTAATCAGAAGGTAAAAATGTGGGTTTCAACCATGTTTATGTCTTTACATTCATGTTGAATTGCTGTTTCTCATAAGTCCTGGTATTGCCTCACTCTGAAGTTGGGAGCTGGTTTCTAAGTTACACCACGAATTGACACTTTATGAGTTTAACATAATGCATACAGTGAGCCTTGGGTGAACAGGGACTGAGCTAAGTTCATTATTTTTTCACTATTGCACTATAAAATGAATTTTAGTTCCTGTCCAGGTTATTTATGTCTCAAAATTGAATGTAATCATGTCAAAAAAGTAAGGTGAGATATTGGGGAGAAAGAACCAGATGTAACATTTTCAGATTTCCATTTGTGAACAGTGTTCTTGGAGCCCAGGGAACACTGCAACCCAATTAAGGAGGTATCGATCGACTCCCATCATTTAGCTGTAGACAGAAGGACGGGAGCTTTGCAGTTTACAAGTTTATGTGGTTTCTCTTGGTTTGGTGTTGTTTTAAAGTGAATTTCAACTTTTAAAACTCTATAGAGTTCACACTCTTAGATCTTCCAGGTTTTCAAGAAATCACAACAAAGGCTGTGGATGCTGGAGCTTCCACTTTAAATGGAGTTCTAAGAAACAAAGGAATCAAGGCAAGAATATGGGAAAGCAAAAGAAAAGGCAGAAAAGGCAAGGTGTGGCTTTAGCCACATCCCCTACTGCTTCAGATTGATCTCTCTGTCCATCTGCCTGCAGATGGAAGCATCAGCTACTGGGTTTTTTCTAAAATATATATTTCTTATGCTAAAGCCCATATGGCTATTCTTTGTTTGAACCCCACCCCATAAATTCAAAGACTGTGTAATATGATCTCATCTTGCAGATGAGAGATGGAGACTCAGACAAGTTAAATAACTTGTTTCCTATCATAAAGCTACCAGGGGACACAGTCAACACTCAAATCCAGCTTTGAGTCTGAAGCCATTTCTTTATCTGCAATAGTGTTGTTTCACTGGTCCCCAAGGGTACCTTGCCTGCCTGGATCTCAAGTTGTTTTATTCCTTTCTCAAATAAACCATTTTTTTCCCAGCATAGTCCCTTTTTTCTTCCCCTGAGTTGGTTTGAGAGAAGCCATACTTTGAATGTAGTTTGTCTCTCAATGATTCATGTGATAAAAGTTTGGTCCCAGTAGAACTCTATGAAAGGATAAAGCCTTTAAGAGCTGAGTACTTGGTGGGAGGTCACTATGTGATGGGTAGCATCCCGAGAAAGAATTGTTGCTCCACTTGTGGGATTGTGTTCAATCTCCTGGGACAGCATTAGTTATGGCAATGTTAGATTCCTATAAAAGCAGGGTCAGCCCACATGTCTGGCTTCTTTCACACACAGTGCTTAACAGACTTAAACATATTTCAAGCTTAGAAAGTTTTTGATGAATTATGCTGAGGCATGGGGCTTTCACTGGATTTGGCCATACAAGTTTGGTCTTTTTATCTTCAGAATTGTAAGCCAAAAATAAAAGTATTTTACTTTATTAATATCTAATCTCAAAAATATACTAATATAGTATATAAAAGTCCCAAGAGAACTATGAAAAAAGAATTATTCTTAAAAGCTCAGCTAGACCTTCTTTCACTGTGGACCATGGACTTTGGTTTTTATCTTTTAAGGGTGTAAAAAAAAAAGCCTTAGTTTTCTGCTAGTTAAAGTTTTTTTTATAAGATGTAAAAACTAGGTGAGGATATTGTAATTCAAAGACAGTGGTGGGAAGGTTTTTGTACATATATAGATGGTCATGCACATGTGCCACATGCCTTTTCTTACCTTTGCTATATCTATCCATGTATAGCTCCCTCTCTTTCTCTAGGCTTAGGAAAGGGTAGAGAGAATAGGCTATTGTGCTGCATTAACTGCTTCTGGGTTAACATAAGCCACAGTTTGAGGGTGGGCTTTATACTCTTTATACTCAGAGGCTCTAAGTCTAAACAACTGACTTAATCTCTTTGAGCTTTTTGTCCCTTGTGTCTAATATAGGAATACTACTTAGAGAGACCTAGTCTTTATTGACTGTAAGTTTTTTTTTTTTTGCACCAAATATTAGGTACTACCATGAGAGTTGGATGATATACTATGTAAACTGTCAAAGAGAAGTACATGAGCCAGCTACTTTGCTAACCACTATTAAATAAGAAGGAGTGGTAGAATCAGAAGTGCTTAATAGAAATGCTGTGGGCTGTTTGAAACCTTAGTTGCTGTTTCAATGTGGTGAAAAAATGGATGTTAGATTTATACACAACTGAGAATACAGAGGCTTGCTATTATGGTGACATTGGTCCAGTGAAACATTTTGACCAATAGCAACACTGGCTGAGAGCTATTGCAGGTTGATTTTATGTGGGGTATATGTGAAAACAACTCAAGCAGGAAAGTTCAGTAATTTCTGCTAAAGGTATATCTAGAGGCAAGGTTTGTCCTTCCAGTGAAAGAAGCTCCTAGATAGGAATTCTTGTGAGATAATGTATTCAGTTCTGTTGAATTAAATACACTAAGCACAGAATGGTTTTCAGATTCTCTTGTTTCATGGATAGAGTCTCCATGTCACATAACTGTTAATTGTAGCTAGCTCTCACACAACCTGTGACTAACTGCACTGAATTTTCTGTCCACATTGTTTTTGCCATCTACAACAAACTTTCATCTTTCTGGCTTTGCTTTCACATTCTTCCCACCCTGGAGTGCTGCCCAACCATGGGCACTTGCCTTATCCCCAGTCTTATCACTTCACAATGAATGTTCCTTTGAAGACAATGCAGACTCAAATCCACATACCATTATAGCCATTAACAAATAATCCTACCATCATAAATAGCTGTCCCCATGAGAATGCAACCACCCAAATGATTTTATAGTTTAAAACCAATGATTAAATCTGAAGATTTTCAAAAGAGTCTTTAATTTGTATGTGGTGTGCCAGAAGATGTATAAGAAGACTAATAATTATCCAGAGAGGAAAATGATTCTTAATTCCTCTTTCTCTACACAAGATTCTTAAAATCTTTTAATCATATTTGAGCTCCATTATAATGAATTACTAAAAAGTTGGTTTTCCAACTCCAGATGGTCAGCACTGAAAGCATACATCCAAATAACTTTATATAGACGTTGAGCCTTGGATTTACTTATTTTGGGATAGATAAGTAAATACATAAGCATAAAGTATGCAACAACAATTAATTTTAAAAGTGGCCTTGAATTTAAGAGGGGTTGGAGGAAAGGAAGGGAAGGTAGATGAGGCAATTATATTAATAATCTCAAAACAGAAATAGAAAAGAGATTTATTATTTTTCAGGATATCAGACATTCTAGCTTCCAGATGTTGGTAATATTTCTTCGATTTCTTCTAAGGGCTCAAGTTTCTTTCACTTTTCCAGTTTCTAGAGGGTGGTGCACTAGCATTTTGTCATGATGTGATAGATTGTTTTATGTTAACTTGATCCAACCTAAAATTATGTGAAAGAAACGAACCTCAACTGAGAAAATTTCTTCAAAAATATCCAACTGTAGGGCATTTCATTAATTAGTGATTGAGGTGGGAGACCCAATTATTGGGTGGTATCATCCATGGGTTGGTGGCCCTGGGTTCTGTAAGAAAGCTCACTTAGCAAGCAATGAGAGGAAGCCAGTTAGCAGCACCCCTCCATAGCCTCTACATCAGTTCTTGACTCCTGGTCCCTGCCCTTTCTCAAGTTCCTGTCCTGACTTCCTTTGATTATGACAGTGTTGTGGAATTGTAAGCCAAAAAATGTACCTTTCTCCCCCAACTTGCTTTTTGTTATGTTTCTGGTTTTCATTTGTATTAGGAACCCTCACTAAAACCCAGAAAACAGCATTATCAGAGATGATTATGAAACAGGGGATGTTTATCTTGGCTCATTGTTTCAAAGGTTAGGTCCCTGCTCCTTTGGATTTGTGTTGTGAGGCTTGTACTGAAGTAGAATGCTATAGAGGAGTGGTCTGTTCATGTCATGGTGGCCGTTAGGCCACAAGAAGGGATGGAGAAGGGTTCAAGCTCCCAATACCACCTGCAAGGATACATCACCAGTGACCCAATTCCTTCCAGGTTTCCTCACCTCATCAGTCACCACTCCATTGTATTCCCAAAGCACCATTTACTGGAAAACAAGTATTTCACAATAGGGCCTTTAAGTAGCCTTGAGGAGCCAAATAGCAGTTACTTACAGTGCTTGGTTGTTGGGCCAATTTTTGTCTCCAAAACTCCTCTTCAAGCTTGTGCTCTGTCATCACATTTTTCTCTCTGTCCTCCTGCCTTGGTCTTTTGAGGTTCCATGGGACTGCACTGAGTCCATTTGTTAATCAAGTCCCATCTCAAGATCATTTACCTAATGATATTTGTAGGTAATTTTGTCATGTAACATAACATAGTCACAGCTTTTAATAGCTGGTATTCATTGTCATGCATTAGTCAATTTGTTTCTATTAGTTATTTACCAGTCTCCTATGGTACTCATTGGTCAGTACTTATAAAGATTTGGTATCTGTTGGAGTCTCTGGCTATCTGTTTATATCTTCTTTTAGAGTCAGGATAATCCTTTTATGTAGTCTGCCTCATTACATACATGAGGATTCAGAGTCCCTAACAGATTAAGAAAATTTCTAACAGTTAGTAAGAAGTAAAAATCAGGATCTGAAATAGCAACATGTCAGAGACTGTCACATAATCTTACCTTTGGAAAAGCTCTCCTTCACAACACTGTATCTACTTCTCTGGCTAGATCATTCAGGTTTCAGCTTGATTTCAGAAAGGGATGCATGTAATGTGTACATTCTTGTAATGACAGTGTTGGCAGCAACTGTGGTTATGGTAATGACAATTTGTCAAACAAATTGGTTATTTTTATTAGGGGAGGATGGAAAGGCTGAACTCCAGTACTTATTTATTCATGCTGCTGAGGTTTTGCAGGAAGATACAGAGTGGTTGACTTAAAGGGAATTTGAGAAGGCTGGCCCCATGAGTAAGGAAAATAAGCCAGTCCTAGATGGCTGTTTTTATCTGGTCTGCTCTCATTTCTGTTGTCTGCTCTCTGAATGAGGCAACATATTTATTTAGTGGCTCTCTAATTATCAACTAATTATGAAAGTGATGGATAACACTGTCTCTTCCCAGTTACATAACAAGATAGGTGGGCCAATGCCCTAAGCAAACGGGTGTGACAAGTACACAAGGCATCTGTGATGAGCAGGGGCACCTCAGCTCCGAGCACAGTCACCCAGGCAGACTTTGTAACCATCCTGTGATTAGATTTTCTCTAAATTGGGTCTCTTCTCAGATTTCTAAATCCAGGAAATTCTACATCATCTCACACTTGAGTGAAATAGACGGAAAGTACACAAATTAGCATTTGGGTTTATTAGCAGCCATAAAAGGAAATGTCTACAGATGCAAACTCAATCATGATAATTGAATTTCTATTAGCCATCCTGGGGAGTATAGGTTTTGCTCACAGGGTGGGAAAGTCATTTCAGTGGCTGACTGGATAAAGGGGCTTCCATAGAGGTTAATCCCAACAGTTTGCAGATGTCAATCATCTGGTTGAGTTTCTCAGTTTTCCTCATTTGCCACACTATCCCTCAAAATGTTCAGGATTTAAACTTTATAATTTTTTTATTTAAATACAAAACAACATGCTTCTTTGTCTTAAGAAACAGATATTGAGAGGAAGAATTCCATGCAGATTAATGCAGCTGAGAAGACTCCATGAGTCACACCAGTCAGACAGTATGAAAGGAGGGACTGGGCAGAGGAGAAGCTAATTAATTGTACATGTGGGTACCAGTGAGATTCACCCATCCTGTGGGAAAGCCCTTTGGTTAACTTGGTTTTCCATCATTATTTCAGGTTCAGGCAAGAAGGTTCATGGTCTCATGGCTGCCATGCTCCCTGTTGGAAAGCTGGTGCTTAAATTTGATTGACATATTCCAGGTTGAAAGCATTTTCCAGTCAGGGAAGTAAAGGAGGTAACATTCACACTAGCTGATAAACACTGATGACAGTTCTGAAGGCATGATCTATGTGCAGCATAGCCATGGCATTCCTCAGATGCCATCTACTATGTCTTTGTTGAGATAATGCCTTTCAGTGGCTTGGAATTTGACAATAGGCTAGGCTATTTTGTCACTGAGCCATAGGGATCCACCTGTCTCTATGTCTCCAGTTTGGGATGACTTGTGTGTGCTGGATGGTTTCTTGTTTTATATGAATTCTGAGAATCAAACTTGGGCTCTTGTGGTTGCAATACTAACACATTGCCACATGCAATGTCTCCCCCAGCACTTCTTTCACATCTACAAAACACCAGCACCCTCTTTCATTTTTAATAATCATAGTGTCTCTTTCTAGTTCCCTCATTGGATCTCTTAAGTTAATTTCTTTTATTAACAACATTTTGTGTTTTGTATTGGTCTGTGTCCTATCCATTCCCTACTGAACCCAGAGTCTATCAGTTACTATGGTTTGAACATTTTAATCTAAGAATTTCAAACTTAAAATGCCCTGAAATCAAAACTTTTATCATTAATATAACAGAACAAGTGACATTTTTATACCTGCTCTCATGAGACAGACAGCAGTCAAAGGACAGGCACACTAAAAATATCATGCAAAATTTCCTTCAGGATGTGTGTACAAAGTACACATGAAGCATCAATGAGTTCAGACTTGAAGGCTAATTAGTTTTCCATCACATCTGCTAACTTATATATTAATATCCTCCAAAAATCACTCATAGAAACTTTGAAAATTATGATTGATGGGGTATCTTGCCATAGTACTGCAGCCATGGCAACAGAAAAATCAGTCAACATGCATTATTTTATCCTTTTGGTTGTTAATTTAAAAACAGAGATTTATGCAAGTGTAACCCTTACCATTTGGATCTCTGCCATATATCGGAAGTGCCTGTTCTACAAGGGGCTAGTGTTTAATGAATGCACACTGAATGAATAGCCTTTAGCAACATGTATGACTTTCAAGTTCATATTTTTTTCAGAGACCTTTCCTTGTACTCTAAATACATTTATAGGGATCTACCTTGCACATGTACACATTCTTATCTTGCATGGGTAAGACATCTCAATGCAGGGCAGCCATTGGCATCGCCTTGATATTGTCTTACTTTAGAACTCAATCTCCTTCACTAAATCCTTAATATAAATGGTATGACATGTCTTTCACCAGCTTTTCCTTTGAATACTTGTCCTCCAGATTGTGACTGTTTCTTAAGAGGTTCAGGGAAATTTGGGAGGTTAGACCTAGTTGGTGGAAATAAGTCACTATGTTAAGACCTTTGTTATATTTTATCCTGGACCTGCTCACTGTATTCCTCTGTTTCCTGGAGACCAGAATATAAGGTGTTCTTCTTGCCTATGTCTTCTCTAACATGGCAGTAACACTGTGAGACCATATTAGTATTTCCTACTTTTGAGACATTATATTAGGAATTTGAACATAGTCATACAAACGCTAGTACAATCTTTCCTTGACCTAAATAACCCCCTCTTCTCTCTCTCACACCAACCTATTGATTTATAGTCAGTAAGTCTCTTACATAAATTATATTCAGAAATTTCTTGCTTTCTCCTATTAAATTCAAACTGTTTTATACTCTGATGTTATAATTATACCTCCTTTGCTAAGTTAAATGCATTTTGCATTTTATATAAATATCTATCTTGCTTCTCAAAATAAAGGTAAGTTATAGGATACACTCTGTCTAAAGGGACTTGATGCACTTACAGACCATGCAATCAGCACCTGCCCTAGATGAAGATTGCTGCACAATTCAGGTAGGTTGCATACCTTCTAATCTGCAGACTTTTCAGAAGTCCCATTATTCATTACATAAAATATTTTAAAATGTGAAAGTTTCTCACTTTAATTATATACTTTTACAGTAAGATTTTTACTTTTATATTAATTGGCTAAGAGTAACTGTTAAACATTGATTTTTCTTTCCAATTAATCTGTGCCTTTTTTGCCGATTTTTATAAAAACATATTAAAATGTGAGGGTATAACCTGTAAACTTGTCAGGCATAATGATACAAAGTACAATACTGGATATAGTTGAACAATTTCATGTAAAGTGGAAACTTAATGAAATACTTAGTAATGACAAACCAATGTTGTAATTTTTATATTCTAGGGCCAATGAAATCTTTATCAGATACAATGGACCTTTCCAGAGCTTTGGGAACAAGGACAATTTTTTAAACAATCTTGGAAGAGAGAAATTTGTATTTAGGGATTAGTGAAATAAGAGTAAACCAGGATTCAGAGGCCCTTTATTTTCTTAGTGACTTGATTTGTTTATAAAAGTAGATGTGGGCAGTGACCAGCAGGTGCCTATGGGTTCCATGGCTAAGTGTCTTCCTGGTGTTTGTAGCTAGCTTCACATCTCTGTAGGACAGATACCTTTGTTATCTGTCTAGCACTGGACTGAGGACATGCTCCACCAGGGAAATTTCAAGACAGAGTCTGACCCTAGAGGAACTATTGATTTGGATGTATAACAGGTGGTTCTTTCAGCAGGGATGCTGGGCATAGCCCTTGTGAGAATGCCTGGGACCTTTGGAGGTGTGCTGTTATAGGAGACTCATACTAATCAATCATCTTTCATATTTTTTCCTTTCATCTATCCCTCAAATTCTTGTGTTTTTCTGTCTTGGTGTCTGTTTCCTGCTGTAGTCAATTGTGACAGGAACACGACCTTGGGCACTTTTTTATGGCTTTTAAAGGCATCATAAACTGGAGCAGCTATACCTGCTCAGGCTGCTTTCTTCCTGGTTCCTGCACAGCATAGCCTGATTTGGAAAACATGGAGACTCTTTCAGAGGGCCTCAACTTTTGATTCATTTAGTTAAGCCTTGACACTCTTATCCTGTTTTTGACCTCCACTCTTCCCTGCATACAGATCTTTGAATTTCTCATCCCAACTTAATTCCAAAGCTTTTGAGAATTTGTTTTAATCTCAAAGATAATGCACCAAAAATCTAGAAATTTTATTATATCAGAAGAAAAACTTTATAACTTATTTCTTAAAGAATTCAGTAGTTTTTAATCTGTTTAATTTCAAGACGTTCAAGGTCAATTCATTTTTGTGCATTCTCTTCTCTCCTTACCTAGTAGATTTCTGGTTTATAAGATTGGATTATAAGATTTTTGTTCTTGTTGTTGTTGCTGATGATGATCGATTTGGACTTATGTGCCCAAAGATCGAGATACTTAGAGAATAAATTAAATGACACTAAAGTCTGATCGCACCTTCTATCAGATATAAAAGTAAAGATCTGGTCCTCAGAACTCACAATGAAGCAGTTGTGTTTCTAATTATGTTTCAGACTTGTTAGAAGATTGTACTGTGATTTAATGATAATAGGAAGTCTGGACACGAGAAGGAAGTGTAATACAGAAGTGGCTTTATCATCTAAATCACCACATGAGACTAAAAAAAAAAAATCACCTACAACCTTAACTGCTATTAACTTTACTAATGGAAACCACTTTCTGGAGGAAGGGAGAAAGAAAAATAATCTTTGTCTTCTATTTTTTTTCAAAGTCACAATTTACTTAATGAATTTAGAGTGGGATCATTTTCAGGAAATAATCTTGACCAACTTATGCTTATCTCCTTTTGACAACAACAACAAACTTCAAGGTAAGGCAGCAAAGGTCAAGAAGAAAGACATTTTGTGAGTTAGGTGTGTCTGTGTGTGTGTGTGTGTGTGTCTGTGTGTGGGTGGCATGTAAGTTGTGTCTCAGAGTCACCACCCATAAACTAGACCTTACTTAGCTGGGGAAATTAGAATGTATCACCCTTAAAGAAAATGAAGGCTCTTTTGTAAAAGACAGCATGCTTATGACTCAACAAGACAGCATTTATTGGACTCGTGGGAAAGAAAACAGGCAGTGTTCAAAGGCCTGGCACCCATCACTATGAGAGCCAGTTATTTCCTGGAGGCTGGCTAGGCTGGGTCTAGAAACTTTAAGCCCTGATCTCCTCCAAGAAAAGAGAGATCATGACACAGGAAGAACACAAGTAAAGTCCAGGGCAATCGCATAGGTGCTTCACTTCCTTGTATTCTTTAGACATTTGCTTTTTGAATTGGAAACCACACATCAATGAAAACCTCTTACAGAAAGAGAAAGTTCTGCCAACTCTTATAATTGTAGTGTCTAGCTGACTCACAGAAGTTCAGGACATAATTTCTTCCTTGTGATTTTTCTGCATTACAAATCAATTCAGTGAATACAAGAATGCATAGGGTATCTGCATTTTTATTTCATCTGAGGCCATTCTTGTACTTGCTTTGTTCAAGACCTGTTAAAGACAGGATTCATTTTCCCTTACATGATATATTATTTTAACAGTAGTTTTTGCAAACTAGAAGAGATTATTAGGGCTAAGTGCTTCTCCCATGAATTTGTTAATATACATGTGCACAAATCTTTCATCATCTACATGCTCCATTTTTACATTCTCCAAAGGATAACTAACATTCTTAATTATAATCTCTTAGCAAAATTTGCAGCAGTAAGAACCAAAGCTTTGCTCCAAAGTCCTTCCTTTATACATGTAGCATTTTGTAATTCTGAGATTAGGTTTGGGTTAAGACAGAAAACAATTGATTTAATGAGCTCAAGCTCAGAATCTCTTTATGTCTTTGGTGTTTATGCCACAGTCCTTCCTACTGATTTTTATGAAATATGTCGGGAAGGATTAGAGGATCCCCAATTATCTCTACAAAGTTCCAAAGTCAGCTTCTGCAAATACTGAACCACATCCCTTTGGCTATAGATGAAGAAAGGCACTGATGCTGCTTGCAAAGAACTTTTTTGTAGTGACTCTTCTAAAAAAGCTGATAAACATTAAACTCTCTTTGTTGCCCTACCTTCTAAATGAAGCTAGTGATGTTTTGTCTTACCAGAATCTGTGTGAGGTAAAATATGTAGGTTTTTTTTGTTTTTTGGGGTTCTTTTTTTGTTCTTTGTTTTTTGTTTTTGTTTTTTTTTTGTTTGTTTGTTTTTTTGAGACAGGGCTTCTTTGTATAGCCCTGGCTGTCCTGAAACTCACTCTGTAGACCAGGCTGGTTCAAATTCAGAAATCTGCCTCTCAAGTGCTGGGATTAAAGGCATGCACCATACTGCCCGGCAATATGTAGGTCTTTTATCACTGATATGAGTCTTTAATACTTGATGCTTTATGTATCTTAAATTTATGGGGTAACATTATATATATATATATATGTATATATATGTATCTGAAAATTAAAAATCTAAATTTGAACAAATATCTGCAGCTCTACTTAACTTGAATTATCTGCTATGATAATCAACTATGTCTCAGATGTGTCAGAGACATAGAAAAAGAATATAAAAGAAAATGGTTTAATTTCACAAAAGCTTATTTTTTTTTCTTTTTGATAAAGCACTCTGCTTAAGGAATAATGATAATATAATCTTTGTAAGGTTTTAAAAAAAGTATCTTAGGTTATAACCAGAAAATGCTTCTATTTTTTATAGTAATTGAAGAAAAGAATGTGTCTCTTTTACAAACTTTGATTATAAGATAAAACAAAGGTATTAGTCACTGAATAAATGACATTCTTCAAAACATGAGCCTTGTGGGAAATTTAACATACAAAGTAAAGACGTCTTCCCAAATAAATATTATGCCTGTGATAATAAAGGGGGATCAAAATTTTAAATTGAAGTCACCATCAAAACAAATTGAGGTTTATAGAACTGTCACTTCCTAACATTCAGGACAGCCCTCAGCAACAAGATACTAGAGAGAAAACTTAGTACTACATATGTCGTGCGCTCCTTGGGAGTCTAGCATCCCTCTACTCTGGCTATGTCACAAAGCTCTCAAATACTGAGCCTGCAGCTCAACCATGTTGCAACCTGATTGAAATAGTACTGTCAGAATTCCTATATATTCCCTTCATACACAAAATGGCTACATTTATGAAGATGGCAGGAGCAGAGCAACACTGCACTCTGCATCCCTCATTGATACTTTCAGACAATACTTTTTTTGTAGATGACATTGATCTTTCCTTTTTAAATGATACACCAGCCTCTGTTGATAATTGTACTTTAATAGGCATAACTAGATGACTTAGCCACCATTCCTTTTAAAGCCCTATAAACGTCTGCCTTAAGTGTGACCATGGAGTTTCCATCTCCTTGTTCAGCATCCAGTCAGGACATTGAAGTCTCAGGGGAGTGTAGGCAGGAAAACTGAGGTGAGGCAAAGACCTGGCCTGGTGATTCTCACAATTTCACAATAAACCATTGAATCAGCTTAGGATACCATAATGAATGTGTCACCCAGGGCTACTTAACAGTGCAGAACTCCAATTCCATTCCACTTTTGCAAGGTGGAGCATGAAGCTACATTTAGGAATCTGGATATCTAAAAAAAAAAAAAAAAAAAAAAAAAAAAAAAAAAAAAAAAAAAAAAAAAAAAAAGACTTCTGATGCCAGCAGATCGCTAGCTGTCTCTAAAAGAAGTCAATTTAAGTAAATGATGCTTTTGATCTCTTCCCTAACTCCAACTTCCTTTTAAAAATAACCTTTGAGTTAGGGAAGCTATAAAGTCATCACCATGTTCTTGAAGACAGTAGGTAGCTGACTCATCTTCTGTCCCATGGGCACTAATTGACATTTATCCTCAGCCCTGACACTTCCACAGCCCACACATTTAATGATGGCGCAGCCCTGTGGTTAGAAGCCTCATAAATGGAAATATACACAGCAGTGGTGGCCTTTTATTTATATACTCATTTCAAAGAGAAGTCAGGGCAGTTAGCTGTGTGCAGTCTGTTTACTAAACAGAGTTTAAGCAATGGGCATAGACAGGGATCCTTTCAGCTTAATGTCTACCAGCTGATTAAACAAGTTTCCAGTCGGCTTCCTCCCCTCAACCTCGCCAGCAAAGCAGCAATACCTGTAAAATAATTAGGGTAGAGCATGTTCATAATTTATTCCAAACATCGCAAGATTTTCACATTAGCATTAATGGCTTGCTTATAGTGGGACCCTTGAGGCCACATAAAATAATAGGAAGCTCAAAAGTTACAGTGAAAAAGGAAGGATTTTTTTTTTTTAAGCACTCATACCGCTCTGGGTGTGCAACACCAAAAAGATCCCTGGTTCAATGTTCACATTGTTCTCTCTAGACAGCACTAATTTGTTTCCAATTAAAAGAAAATGGATTGCAAATGACTTCACAGAGAAGCCTGGTCAAAGGCATAGGGTTAGCTTATATAATGTTGCCTCAGGAGTAGCATTTTTGCTGCAGGGCACTAATCTAGCCCTGGGTTGTGCAGAATAACCATGTCTAAGGAGAATAAAGTTGCTTTGCTAATACATTGTGCTGTTGAAGCCAGTCATTGCCATGTATGTGGGTAGTTTTCACAAACAGTTGGGTCCCATGGATGAAGATTAATAAACATGCATCTCAATTTATATTGGATAATTGTTCAGGCTTACCCTTATTTTTAATAATATAAAACTTTCTGTCCATTGCCACATCACAATTGAGTAATTGTTTCCTCATGATACTGATCTCTTTGGTATACAGGCAATGAGCTATAAGGAAGGCTTCTGATGAAGTAAGAGAAGACAGGGAGGAAAGATGTATTCTCACAGATAAGATTAAGGCACTGAAGATATTTGACCTTGTCAAACCCACAAGAAAAATGTTGGAAGAGCTTCCCATTCCTTTTATATGTACCAGCATATCCAGGAAGCACCAGGATGTGGCTGTCACCTGCTGGAAGGGGAAATTTCCTTGTATTGAGAAAAAGTTTGAGGTATGCAAAACTGGAGTTTACTGATAGTCTCTGCCGCCTTTGCACAGTTATGGAAACTGGGATTTTGACAGTTCTTGGCAGGAACCATACCAGCAATATGCAAATTCTCCTGGAAGGATGCATTCCAAGGAATGGGTAGGTCTATGTAGAATTAATTAACCCAATGCATTAAAAAGTCCTTGCCAAAGGCATGTCTTTAAGAATTGTTTCTCCTAAAATCTGAGTCAAAGTCTAGGATTCAAGGAACTCATGTAGCTAGATGTTGCCCTGAATTCTGGTCTGTTACAAATGAGGAGAGAGCAAAAGAGGGGGATTCCAATTAAAGTCTATTTACACAAAACAAAAGGGATTATTGAACAAAAAGATTGCTGTGTGGGAGGCTGTATTTGTTGTCTAAGTTTCTTGAGCTGCCAACTTTAACTTCAGAGATCCTCAGATGGCAGAACCAATGAGAGGCTAACAGACCACACATATATGATATATGCCATTACTCTTCTAAAGGCACTTCTCTAAAGTTAAATAAACTAGGTCCAGAAAAACTCTTACTCAACTTGGCAGTCAAGCAAAAAGCAACTGACATATTATTTCAATTTAATATAGAAGAATGGGGGTCACTCCAATTGTTGGTTTCTACTGATTAAATTCTTATATGCTATTATGGAGATACTCATTTATAGAAAGGCACGTAAATTTGTATGTATCAAACACAATCCCCAAATTCCAAGTTTTTATCCTCTAAGACAATAGCCAACCTTATGTCTACCCCAGCAATCTGATCCTTATTCCCTTTAATTAAATTAAGTATATTTCTGGATCAACAACTATAATTTGAACTGGAGTTAATATCTCACTGAGCCTTTCATTAATTAAAGAATTAAAGTCTTTGACAAGAGCCTATTTTTGGGTTACTTAGATGTTGAGATATTTACTTTTTGGAAAATTATACATTAGCAATAACCAAAATGCATTTCTCCTAAGTCACCGATGAAATGTAACACAATCTTAGTTTGGAAATTCTTTCACAAAGTGAGTTTTGTACTCCAACATTTCCCTAAGTAGATTACCTCTCTCTGCAAAAATGAGACTGTGATTGTTTGATGCTCCTACTTAGTTCTTTATGCCTTTAGGGCCTTTGAGTTCCCAGTTTCCTGAGCTACTCTCCAGTCCACAAAGGACTCAGATCTTCATTTATTCGGGTTGGATGAAATATCAACTTCTAGAAGAGGCAATCACAACTATTTCTGAAGAAAGATCCTTTCTGTCACTTGAGATAATTTGTCTTCATGGATGTCACATCACATATACTTATTTGTTTTTTAACTGTCTTTCTTCATTAGAATATAAATATTATATATCTGGTGCAGATTTATCTTTGTGTGTATGTCTATATTGGTCTTCTGGTCAGGTTTATGTTATCTGACACACTGTTTGTGGGAAGGTGGTTAGAAAAAGAAATGAGTAATTTGAGGCTACAAAATGTATGGCTTTGAAATAAAATGAACAATAAAGACAGATGGAACTGCTCACTTAGTATGGACAAAAGCACATTCTAAATATCATTGTTTTATGTAACTTACTTATATATTAAAAATTGTTCAATATCCTTAGTCATCAGGGAAATGCAAATCAAAACAACCCTGAGATTCCACCTCACACCAGTCAGAATGGCTAGGATGAAAAACTCAGGTGACAGCAGATTCTGGAGAGATTGTGGAGAAAAAGGAACACTCCTTCACTGCTGGTGTGATTGCTAGCTGGTACAACCACTCTGGAAATCAGTTTGGCAGTTCCTCCAGAAATTGGACATAGTACTACCAGAG
>NW_022196912.1:109607074-109611834 GCF_008632895.1 Mastomys coucha | reverse complement strand
TATTAAAAACAATGAATTTCTGAAATTCTTGGGGAAATGGATGGATCTGGAGAATATCATCCTGAGTGAGGTAACCCAATCAGAAAAGAACACCCACAGTATGCACTCTCTGATAAGTGGATATTAGCCCAGAAGATTGGAATACACAAAGCAAAATCCATGAACCACAAGAAGAAACTCAAGAAGAAGGAAGACCAAAATGTGGATATTTCATTCCTTTATAAAAGGGGGAACAAAATACCAATGGAAGGAGTTGTAGAGACAAATTATGGAGCAGAGACTGAAGGAGTCTCAGAGACAATCCAGAGACTGCTCCACCTGGGAATCCTTCCCATATTCCGTAATCAAATCCAGACACACTTGTGTATGCCAGCAAGTGCTGGCTGACAGGAGCCTGATATAGCTCTCTCTTGAGAGGCTCTGACAGTACCCGACTAATACTGAAGTAGAGGTTCACAGTCATCCATTGGACTGAGTACAGGATCCCCAATGAAGGAGTTAGAGAAAGGACCCAAGGAGCTGAAGGGGCTTATAGCCCCTTAGGGTGAAGAACAATGTTAACTAACTAGTATCCTCAGAGTTCCCAGGAACTAAACCACCAACCAAAAAGTACACATGGTGGGACTAATGGCTCCAGCAACATATGTATAGTAGAGGATGGCCAAGTTGGTCATCAATGGGAGGAGGGGCCCTTGGCCCTGTGAAGGTTCTATGCCCCAGTGTAGGGGAATGCCAGGGCCAGTAAGCAAGAGAGGGTGAGTGGTCAGCAGGGGGATGGGGGAGGGAACTGGGATTTGTTCTTGTTTTTGTTTTTGTTTTTATTTCATTTTATTTTTTATTTTTTGGAGGGGAACCTGTGAAAGGAGATGTTGTATGACATGTAAATAAAGAAAACATCTAATTAAATAAATTAATTAATAAAAAAAGATGTCACATGTGGTACCATTCACCCATAATCCCACAACCTGGGTAACTGAACAAATGGATCACAAGATAATGGCTATTCTGGACAACAGAGAGTGGGAGATTCTTCCTCAAAATAAAATTATAAATAATTTTATTTGTAATTTTATTTTGAGTAGTCATCAATAATTACTACTTAAAAAATTAGACTAAGATGTTTACATAATGCATAAATTTATATAAGAAAACTAAGAATCTTGTTTGTAAACCATGGGTTTACCTTAATGATTTTGATGCTGCTGCTGCTGATTAATATTATTATTAATTATTATTTATGAGTATCCTCATGTAGAAGCTATAGGGCAATTTTTGGGGGAGGTGTTTGTTTCTATGTTGCTTTTAGGGATAAAGCCTAGGCTATCAGGTTTTCCCTGAGTTATTTTTGACCTCAAAATAAATATAAATAGCTACTCTTTTATTGTATGTCTCTGTATATCTTGCTTTTGCTTTTTTTCTATTACTCTATACCAAGTATTTGTCCCATAATAAGTATTGAATAATATGAACTGCTGATACTTTCCTTGCTTAGTGTGTTTCAGACACAATCCTTGTACTAAATGTGTGGCTGAGGGTAACTCTTAAAACTAGGCATGTTGCCACATACTTGTAATCTCAACTCTCAGAATGGTAAGGCTGGCAGGAGGGGGGTGTTTGCTGGCAGCTTGGAATATAGAGTCTGATGGCATCTCCAGAAGTGAAAATAAACAACAACAATAACAAAAATCTGTGTGTGTGTATTTGTGTGTGTGTGAGAGAGAGAGAGAGAAAGAGAGAGAGAGAAAGAGAGAGAGAGAGAGAAAGAGAGAGAGAGAGAGACAGACAGACAGAGAGACAGAGAGAGAGACTTTGACCTAAGTGGTCTTAGATTCTGGAAATCTCTCTCCAGTCATGGAAAAACAGGAAAATCTGTAGCTAATTCCAGCACTGCAGCACTTTAGGTCACAGGTTAGACCCAGCTCTCCTTTTTGGTAAGCCTGGCATTCTGTGGGAAAGTAAGACTGCAACCTCTAGTGAGTGTTTCTGCTTTCCATACTTTCCTGCTTCTGAGTACATTCCTAACTGAGTGATACATTTACTTATCTTAGCCAGCTAAGGGGGTAGATAGATATAAGGACTGCTGTTTTCATGGAGTCAGTTGTTAAGATTCACAATGCCATGCTTTGTTACATTCTTGTCCTGTAAGAAGATGGGAAGAAAAGCAGCACTTGGCCATGTTAAAGGGTATATAAAGGATGGGAAACAAAGAAAGAATTAAAGAAAGAAGGAAAGGAGGAAAGAAGGAAGGATGGAAGGAAGGAAGGAAGGAAAGAAAGAAAGAAAGAAAGAAAGAAAGAAAGAAAGAAAGAAAGAAAGAAAGACACGCGAAACACTAGCCATGTCATCTGATTGTTCAATGTAGTCTCTCTCTCTCTCTCTCTCTCTCTCTCTCTCTCTCTCTCTCTCTCTCTCTCTCTCTCTCTCTCTCTCTGTGTGTGTGTGTGTGTGTGTGTTTTGTTGGGACTCTTTACCTCTAAAATTTGCAAAAGGAGACCAGTACGAAGACAACTGAAAACATCTCAGAATCTCCCTCCCCTTTGAGATCGTACAAAGCTAACATGATATAGCAACCCTGGTCTCAACAGGAGAGTGCTTTCTTATTTCTTTTTAAATGTAAACCATCACAATTTAATATTTTGAACTTTTATAAAAGCATCTTTTTCAAAAGAAACACAGTTTGTTGGTTTGAGAAACATTCAAGCTATGGTTGATAGAGAATAAAAGCTTTCTATTTGAGAAGTAGACACTTCTGTGCTCTTCTTTATTTCATAGTGCTGAGGGTAGAGGTCCAGAAAAGCTCTTGGTCAAGCTGTTCTCTTCCCTTTCTTGTGGGTGGGGGAATGGTACCATAAAGGTCTTATCTTTTAACCATCTAAACTGAGTGAAGACCTGGGATGGGTACAAAAGGACAAAGGACAAGGTATTTAGGATTATTGCTTCTATAGCCTAAGGAATTATGTGAAATATCCTTATGATAAAACGTGTGTCCTGAAACATATCCAGAATTTTACAGAATTAGGATTTATTAGTATTCAACTTTGTCAAACAGAAGACAAAAATATGTTACTTTCCACAGTTGATGATAAAAGCTCCCATAGAGTTCCTGAATCATAACATGTTTAAGTTTTTAGATTATAAGAGATAATTTTGCTAGAATATTTCTTCCCCGAAAATTGTAGAATTTGATTGACTACTTCTATTTTGCGAAGGGCAAAATAATTTTTGTACTGAAGAAATAAAATTTAATATCTTATCATTGAGGTATGTAAAAGGACTTCTTAGCTGTGAAGAAGTTAAATAGGAAATAGACCTACACATTTTTAACTCCTGAGAAAAAAATGACCAACCTGAAAGTCATGATGGTCAAGGTCAGGAAGAAGAAAAACCTTAAAGTACCTACCTGCCCTCTTCCCCAAAACAGAGAAAGAAAGGTGAACTTCTCAAATACAGATTAAGTTCCTAGACTCTACAATTCATAACTTTTGTCTTATATGGCAAAATATATGGATTTTTAATAGAATGATCTCACATTTGTAACTGTGCAAGATGTACAGATCTTTGGCATGGCATGTTGACTATTTAATAGCATAGTTAGTGCTCTAAAATAACTAAGGGTATTAAGACAATTCCTACTGTACAAACCATATTACAGGAAGTGATGCATTACCTTTATTTGTCTCAAATTGTCCATACTTTATTTGTCTCAAATTGTTTATTCAATTGTCTGAATACATCTTGAGAAACGAAAATGTCTCTGTGCCACTATGCAGAACCACTGTCATCTATCTAGACGACTGAATAGAGATTGGGAGTAGTGAAAGGATCAGGAGAAAATAACCATGGAGGGTGTCTTAGGTAGGGTTTCCATTGTTGTGAAGGGAAACCACGAGCAAGGCAAGTCTTATAAAGGCAAACATTTAATAGGGGCTGGCTTAAGGTTTCAGAGGTCCAGTCCATTATCATCATGGCAGCAAGCATGGCAGACAGCAGGCAGGCAGAAATGATGCTGGAGGAGCCAAGAGTTCTACATCTTGATCCTCAGTGAGCCAGTAGAGCACTCTCTTCTGCAAGCAGCCTAGAGGAGGGTCTCTTCCATACTGGGTCGAGATTGAGCATAGAACCTCCAAGCCCACTCCCACAGTGATGAACTTCCTCCAACAAGGCCACACCACCTAATAGTGAGATAGGCCAAGCATACTCAAACCACCACCCAGGGCTTCACTAAAAAGCTGTTTGTGGAGGCAGAAATATAGCACCAGGAAAGGGAGTGGAAAGGAGAATCCTTCTATTGTGTGTCCACTTCTCCTAACTACAGGGAGCAGGCAGATCAGATTGTAATGAAGTAGTCAGGCTGCTAAGTCGAGAACAGAGCATAGAGAGGAATCCGATAAAATGGAAAATACTAACATGAAATAAGCCTGTCTGACATTTTGCTTATAGCCCTTACCAGCAGTAAGCCCCAATTATATGCCATCAGCACATCCATATTTGGCTCTGAAGCTGCCTGGCTTTCTGTTAACAATGGCAAAATATTCCCTGGATGTTGAAAAATAAACTATGATTTGTAGTCATAAGAACAAGAACAAAAAAGTTATGAAATGAAAGTGATAGGCAGTCCTTATAAGATAATATAATATGAAAGCAAAAGACCATTTAGTTACAATTGAAAAATGTCAAAAATAATGACTAGGACTTCAATTCACCAACTCATGAGCTTGTGATTGCACACACACACACACACTCACACACACACACACACA
>NW_022196912.1:109529877-109607064 GCF_008632895.1 Mastomys coucha | reverse complement strand
CACACACACACACACACACACACACACACACACATACACGTTTTCCTCTTCATCGTCTGCCTTCACCACGTTTATTCTTCTTGTCAAAAGAGAGAAGCTGGCACATGTGTTTCACATTTACACTTTCACATCTAGAATGGGCACCCAGGCAGGAGCAGGGTAAGTGCCAACACTATATACACAGATGGAGCCTTGACACTACAAGGAACAGTTTGTGTAGCTCTCAGTGTCAGCTAAAAGGTGCCTGTGAGCCTGTCCCTGAAGCTCTTTCACCAGATTCCCAGAAAGAGATGCAGCCAGTGGTGGAGGTGGGGCAGCATGAGTGGGGGGTTAAAACAAATGTTGCCATAACAGCATTAGGACAGAGAGAGGTGGTGTGATACGGGGGTCCACATCTCCCCATCTCCTTTTGTTGTTTCTTTGAGCCCTTATCTTGTCATGCAAAACGTCACAGATCATGTAACAGAACAATAACTAAAAATGAAGGAGAGAGAGAGAGAGACAGAGAGAGAGACAGAGAGACAGAGAGAGAGAGAGACAGAGAGAGAGAGACAGAGAGAGAGAGAGACAGAGAGAGACAGAGAGAGAGACAGAGAGAGAGAGAGAGAGAGAGGGAGAGAGAGAGAAGAAAAAAGAAAAAAATGAAAGAAAAAACCTTGAGAATAAAAATATTTTTTAAAGGAGAATTGAGCCACTTCTGCTTATTCCAAGTGGTGAACAGTCAATATTTTGAGGTGGTAGTCATTCCACTGCATAGATGTGGACAACTCTTGCCAGCTGTCCTAGAGGTATGTGGCTACTGGAGCAGAATGATACAGATTAGGTGTTATAAAGAATAAACATGTACTTCCTCCACATCTGGAGCCTGGACAATCCAGGGTTAAAGTGCTGGAGGGGATACACAGTGCTCCTTAGAGCGCAGATGATCATCTTTTGTTTGGTTGGCTTTCTTTCTATGTGGCAGGGGGTAAGTTTTCTCTTTCTATAAAAGCACCAATCTAAAGTTATATACAGTATCTTCTTGACCTGTAAACTTCCCAATGACTATGCCTACAAACAGGGTCACAATGCAAATGGAGTTTACTATGTCAATAATGATGGGGTAAGTGGCAAGCAAGCACTTCACAGCAAGAACAAATCATACTAAGTGTGTGAGAAAGAGAAGTATTTTGAAACTGAATGTCAACAATTTCACATTTCCCTAATCTTTTTTCAGGGATCCTGAATGGTACAATAATTACCTTTTATACTTATTGGCTCATAAAGAACATCACTATGCAAGCCTCAGTAGGAGGCTCTTTTCATCCTCTGTTGTGTGACATTACTGGCTGCCCCGGAGTGCATGACACTTTCCCTGCTGGAATTGCTGCAGAAGAAATACCCCTGCTTTTGTTGTTGCTGTCTTAGTTTCCTATTACAGTGATGAATACCTTTACCCATGAAAGAGGAAAAGGTTACTTTGCTTCCCAGCTTTCAACATTGCTAGTGGCAAAGAGACACATCATGGTCATATTAGTTAGAAAACCAGATCACTTCACAGCCAGCAAAGGGAAAAGAGGGCGTGGCTTAGGATCCCACAGTCCCCTCCATGACACAGTCCTAACAGCTAGAAGCTTTCTACTAGACCCCACTCTTAAGGGGACTACAAACCTCCAATAGCTTCCCTTAGAGGAGTAAGCCTTTAACACAAAAGCCATTGTGGAAAAATCCAAATGTTAACTATCCCATTTCTTTAGAAGATTCTTTGATTTTTTTTTCTCTTCAAAAACTCTCTTCTTGAGAGACCATTTAGGCTTTGCCCATCTCTTAGCACAGGGCAGAGTAGGGAGCCACTTCACTGCTACCAAGTTTGAACTCTAAGTAGACTTTGAAATTCATGCATCCTTGTCATGATCTCATTTATCCAATGGTAAATCTTCTCAGGCCATTGGCTCTCTACCTACTACTAAAATTAGTAATAGATTAAAATAGTTTGGAAAATATCCCATTAGTGTTAAATATTCTTATCATTTCTTATTATTCCCTAAACAATACATAGCACAGCCTTTTACATACTGTCTCTATTATATTAAGTATTGTAAATAATTTTGAGGTAACCTAGATATATGAAAGAAGGCAGAGAGGTATCATATTTTGTTTTGTTCGTGAAGCTTGGCCGTCTGCCAATGTTGACACCTGTGACACGTTCATGGAACTAATACTCCTCAGATACCCTGAATTGAAAGCACAGAACATGGGACTCAGGCAGAAATAACCACGCCCAGCTCCAAACATGAAATACTGTTTCCTTGAACGTTACCATGGGTGCGACAGAGCCTGGCTCAGAGTTGCTGAGTAGGCATGCCAGCTTATATTTCTGCCCTCTGTGACAGTTTTCTCTTGTCCTCTCTTGAAGCTCTTGTGCAATGTGCCTTACAACATACTTACTGTTCTGTGTAGGCCACGAGCCTGGTTTGTCATGTTGGCTTGAGATGTAATATCTACAACTCTGACATGCGGTCTTTATATCCGTACGAATGATGTTAAGTAGCAAGAGTTGTCTTCTCACTGTTCCATAGTGTCTCCATGTTTCCTGGGACCATCATCTCTTCCCATTGTAAAGCTCAGTTTTGTTCCTTTCCATTTATACATTTAGGGGTTTAACATTTACTTTGATTTACAAGGCTACAAAATGAAAAAGAAATGTCCTCATTATGAAAAGCACAAGAACTTGGGAAATGGTAATGTAAGAGTGTATCTTTTGTGAAGAGGAAAAAAAAAAAAAAAAAAAAAAAAAAGCGCTATTCAAATAGCATAATTTTGTTTATATTTTAGAGGTAAAGTAATTCAGGAAGCCTGATTTAATTATTAAATCAAGAGGGCAGCAGTGTTCGCAGGAATCTTTACAAGTGTGGACTCTATATACATGTTTTTATGTGCCCACATTTGCCACTTAATGTTTGCTTTCTGAATTTAAGTCCTTAAGAATTGAGGTCTCACTGAGGAAGCTGCATGTAGGTGTGAGTATTAATAATGACCTTTGCAGCATGACATTATAGGCAGGAAGCATCCACGCCTCTACCTCATGCATGCAGAGACACGCACAAATTGAGGATTCAGAATGCATTAACAATAGTCATTAATAACTTCAGGTTAGGATCATAATCCCTTCAAAGTAAAAATTTACAGTCGTTTCAGAAATTGTACAAACTGTGACATTGTAAATAGATTGCATTACTTTATAATGAATATAAAAGGCATATTTTATGTTAAAAATGCAGACCCTCATTTAGTGCTTTGTTTCCATCTAAACCACAAACTTGCCGAGAACACGCACTTTATTTCAAGACTCAGGGTCTGACAAAAGCCTCACTCATATTGCTCAATGACTTCATGCTTACCCTTAGACTGTAAATCAGAAACTATATTTAAACTAAGCAGATTCTTTTTGGTCAAAGTATAAATGGAAATGAGGTAGAGATTTTTCTAAATTCCATATTTATCCTAAAAGCATCAATGAGAATTGTGTGTTAAATAAAGAGGACTGGATAACTGTTTCAGTATGTTATCATGTACTCTATTTTTCCTTATGATGCATCTTTCTTTCAAAATATTTCTGTACATATAGGGCAGGTGCTTAATATTTGTTCAGTAAAAGATTGCTTGAATACTTTGAGCTGTGAATGAGCCATTCAAATCTGTTCATCACATCTGCCGTGACAGCTGAAAGAAGACGGCAGTGAAATAAGACGATGTTTCACACATCTCCTATATTCTATTTCATTTCTCCTCTTATCTATACCACATTGCTCCTTCTTATTATATGTGGGTATGCACCCCTTTGCACACACATGCACACACAGACAGCTTTTTTTTTTCCTTAATGTAGCAGTGCTCTCAGGTTGTGGGAACAATGTACCCTGCACACAGAAGCCATCACCAATTTCAGAACTTGAAAAACGAGCCTGAATTGGGACTGCTACCTCTGCTCCGAATCTGCAGTATTAGCTTCAGTATGAGTCATGGGGCTGAGATAGTAAACATAATATTGATTTTGACTTTTTTTTCCTTCCAGGCTGTGTCACAGTTCCTGGCTTTGATTTCAAATGTAAGATAGATGTTAGGCTGTATTATCTAGCAGAAGGAGTGAAAACATTCATTTTCTTTCCTGGCACCTGATTCCCATTTCCTACCATGTACACATAGCATCAGTATGAGAATGCATACTAAAATTTATGTATTAAAAGGTGTCAGGTTGGTCTGGGGATTCACTAGTCTTTATTTTAATTGATGTGTATGTTAGATGATGAATGTACAGTGATCATGAGAACTTGGGTGTATCATTCAATAATTACATAAAACCATCTCTAGAAGCATATTTGAAATTTTTATTTTGAAAAATGTTTTGCATCTTAGAAGATCTGCGGGATTCAAGAAGAAATCTCATATGCATCACATCAGAGTTCCCCTAATATGAACAGGGCATTCAAGCTACTGTGTATTTCTTATAATTGAAGAGGTAACTTCAGCATAGTAACACCAATGTGTATGCTTCATTCAGAGTTCTATAATACTTCAATTGATATCATTTTGCTAGCCTAGTAATATGATTTTTAGAAATTCACTTTTGAGTATACATCTACGAATTTACATTTGGGATGAGGAAATGACTCAATCAGTAGAGTAGAGTTTTTTTTGTTTTTTTTTTTTTTTGGTTTTTGGTTTTTGGTTTTTAGTTTTTTAATAATCACAAATACCTTAGTTTAGTCCCTAGAATCCACATAAAATATGGCAGGCCTGGAGCTTGCATTCCAAGTGGTAGGAAATGGAGAATGGAGACAGATGAATGCCTGAGACTTACCTGCTGGCCAGCATCACCTACTTAGTGCTAGGCCAATAAGACACCTTGTGTCAAAATCATATGTTGATAAAATCTGTGACAAATAACAGCTGAGTTTGTACTCTGGTATGCACACACATGCATGTGTACCTCTACACACAAACACATCCCTTCAGTCCACACACAAGAATAAACACACACATAGTATATAAAGATGTGGGAAATTTAATCATGGAAAGTCACCCGATTACCTAACTTCTTTAGGATTGTCAATAAAGTGACACTGTTGTGTGAAACAATCAATACTCCAGTGGAATGGTTTCCAAATTTATGTTCAAGACCTATGTGCTTTTCAATCAGTGGGGAGAAGAGTGCAGAGAAATTGCTATCAATAATGAAATATTGGCATTTAGGAATGATTTATTTATTCACAGAGCTGATGAATAAAGTATCATTTGAAGCAAGCATCCCACCAATGAACCAGCTCTCCAGTAATCCTAACAGAAGCTCTGCATTTAGGAATTCTTTATGGGCAAATACAGAAAGAGGTAGCTTAAAAATTGACATGAAACCTCTATTCTTACAAATTGCCATTCCTTACTTTCTTTGTCATCTACCTGGGGTAGATCTTAAGTGTTTCCTCAAAACTCACATAAAAGGATTGGTGCTATTGGGAGATGGTTGAATCTTTGAATGGTGAAGCTTGGTGATCATAAGTAGGTTATTGACACTATGCTCTTGAACTCAATGCTCACTTTCTCTTTCTCTCTTTCCTTTCCACCATGGATGGAAAGGTCTACTCTACTACCTATATCCATTATGATCCACAAGCACACAGAATGTCTAAAAACAATCTCAAATGACCAGGAACCAAAACACATAAATTCTTTCCTGTGAGATATTTTGTCACAGTGATGCAAAGCAGGATAGAAACAACAGTATATTTCATTGCTTGCCTAACTTAGTGGAAGCTAAGATTCTCGTTATGAGTAGGATGACTGTGCCAATGTTCAACATCATAAAAAATAATTTGAAAGTTATTTATTTAGCTTTTTAATCAATAGTGTTACTGAAGGTTGATTGATAATCATTCAGAGGGATGACAGAATTGTTCAGAGTCTGCCAAATATAAATCATGTTCTATCACAATTCTGTATAAAACCCTGCTTTATTTGTTTGTTTTATGCATTAGCAAACATATTGATTGTTGCAATTGGTTTTGAAAAGTGAGTTTGCATGCTAATTTTGATCTCTTTCTCTGTCTCTTTCTGTCTGTTTCTATAAAATTCATATTAAGGTAAATATGATAAGTCCCAAAGAAATGTGAATATACATATATATGTGGGTATGTGTATGTGTGTGTACATGTGTACATGTATATATGTGTGTATATGAGGTATATAAGACTTTCTGACTGTATATAATGTATATGTGTATATGTATGTATATTTATATGTACATATATTTATGCATGTGTACTTGTATATGCACATAAGGCTTCCTGTTATTAGGAAAATATGAAGTTAAGGACTTATATCAAATTATCAACTCAAAGAAAATTTTATAGAGTGTGTTTGGAAACATTAAATAAATATGCATAAATAGGAGGACAGAATGAGATGAATACAAACCAGGCTGATCAGTACTTGTCAGTAAATAAGGTGAGAGGGATTGAAGGAAGGATCCTTATTCCCTAAGACATTCTGTGTTGCAGACAAGTTATATAACATAGTGCATGAAAAGAATAGACAGTGAGATTTAGAAATAAACTGGTTATATTCACAGGAATACTTTGACTGAGTGGAAATAAGTATTCACAGCTGTATGGTGACACCTGCATAACTCTCAAAAGTCCATTAATTTCCTATGTTTTGTTTGCTTATATTGTTTACTGACTGTGAGCTCCGTGTGTGTGTATGTGAGAGAGGGAGAGAGAGAAAGGGGGAGAGAGAGAGATAGAAAGAGAGAGAAAGAGAAAGAGAGAAAGAGAGAGCGGAGAGAATTAAATGAAAGACATGCTGTTCATAATCTAAAGGAGACATTCATGGGAATAAAGATATTTTCAGAAGAAAGGGAGTCATCAGTGAAACTAATTTCTGGAAATACCTAAAAATCTTGGAAATCTACTTCTAGAGTGAAGAGAATGACCTTGGAATGGAACAATACCATTCTCATCCTCATATCCAGTGCCATAAACAAGTGGAGTTAAGCAGAGACCATTGTAAGAGATTCAAGACAGATGAGTTACACCATCTCTGTGGGTTGTCAGGCATAGTTTCAGACTTTACTATGTCACAGGGAACTTCGCCATAGGTTGAATGTGCAAGGATACTTGCTAAGGAGAATATAAATGATAGGAAAAAGGCATTGAATGTCCAACAATTACTAAAGCTCACATAGAGTAATCATTTATAGATAGTCATATGATTGTATGTATGCCAATTTTATTTTTACAGCTTACCATATTTATACATCTTCTGCTGCATACATATCTCTATTTATCCATCCTCTATCTATCCATCTATCTATCTTCATCATCATCATCATCATCATCATCATCATCATCATCATCATCCTCTTCTATTATCTAGCTATCTTTCTGTCTGTGGTCAGTCAGTCTATCTGAATGTCATCTTTTTAAAATTTTACCTACTCACTTACCCTACTCACTTACCCATGTATCCACCCACTTACCTACCTACCTACCTACCTACCTACCTACCTACCACTCCATAAGTCTATAATGTTTTAGCAGGAAGAATAACAGGAAGAAAGGATACTGAATCAAAATTGAGAAGGTTCTATGTTGTGAATGATGGGGGGAAAAGGGAGAAATTTAAGTGCACAGTTATTAAGATTTAAATAGATGATGAATGGTGAAATTTAGATGACAACGAAAAGACCATAAACTCAGGAGAAGCCATACAGATTGAAACAAAAGGAGGGCAGCTACAGAGTGGTCCATGAGTTCTAAATTTAATGATTGGATTGACTGTAACTGAGAGGTAATTGGAGTTGGTTAATTTTGTGTATTCTTTCTCCACTTAAATTGCCAAGTTGTCAATCTTTTAATTTCAATACAGAATCAGTAGTGAAACTACACAATAAAATATGCTTTACTTTCACATAAGAAAAAGAAAGCCAGATTAATAATAAAGTCTCCTGTTATCCTACTCCTGAAATAGTGTGTAGGAATGAGGTCAACTAGAAGAATCTTCTGAAAATGAGCATGCTGCAATTTATTGTCTCTTTAAATGAAAATCCAATTTCATCTTCTATCAAAGATCAAACTGCTGCTATTTTATGGTAAACACAGAACCTACAGTACAGAAAATTACTATTTTAACAGGTGCATCCTTATACTCAACAGTGATTAGAAAATTGGCATTATGAATAGTATTCTGCTTATATCACCAATTTAAATAATATCCATGGATTTATCTGTACACAAAATATTATTAGATGGCATGTTTACATTACATTTAATCACAAGGTATTTATGAAAACATCTCTACACAGATGAACTTTAGTACTTAATGTATTTTATCTTGTTTACTTTTATTGCTGTAGAAGGTATCAGACAGAAAACTAGTTTTAATTATTTTAAATAGAGAAGGAAATGGAGCCAGAGCAAGATTTATGAAAATTTAATTTTATTATCACTATGACATCAATAGCAGATCTTTATTTATGCAAGAAATATTTTTCTAGCATTGACTGATTTGCTAATGTACAAACCTCTTATGTGTTTACAGCATTAAAGATTATTCTGATGCAATTGGTCCTTCAACAGTGTTGATTATCTATAAAATATACATTTTTCTAGGAAATATGCACACAGGAGCAGAGATAATCCAGTTAAATATTCTTTCCTCATATGGTCAGATATAAGAAATATATAACTGCATATAAGATGTATATCCAACAAACACTTGTTGGCTTTGTTATTGAATGGGATAAATCTTGCTCCATGTTGTGGAATAATTAGTTATATGTCCTAATGTACTAACAAAGGTAGAGAATATACACACAGATGTAGACCTAACATACTACCTAACTCAATGTATTCTGTATGGGCCCTTAGCTATTAGAAGGTCTAAGACTAACTGGAGAAAAACTATTGTTATAAAAACCTTATTTTTTCTATCCCCTGAATGAAAATCAGTGATTTTTACAATTATGGATAAAGGAAATAGGTGACAATAATATTCATGTAAGAAGGTTTTGGGTTCCAGTAGAAATATAAACTAAAATCATATTCTATTCTCTACAGATTTGTGAAAATACTATACTATGCATTCTAATATGAAATTGTAATATCCAATAGGTACATTCCTACACATTATTTAAATGGTCAAAATAATAAATTTATACCACTATATCAAGGATTTAATTGTCTTGATGACTAAATTTCTTCTGAAGTTGTTTTCTTTATGATTTTATCCTTTGAGTTTTTTTTTAATTATCCCAATAAATACATCTGTTACTGACTGTTATTAATGATGGTACAATTCTTTCCATCCTGTAGGCTCATTCCTTTTAATTTAATTCCCCCTGCATGATTCTACCCAGAAGCACTTTTCTTCTTGAGTATGGACTGGCTCTATGATTTGCTTTGACGAATGAAATCATAATGATGTGTTGTGACTTTAGAGCCTCACCCTGGGGAAGATTCGTTCCTTCTCTTTTTCAGTTGCATGTCATGTGTAGTAAATGAGATAAGTCTTGGATGGAACTTGATGATAGCTACAGCAATGCCAAACATATGAGTATGACTATTCTGAACATTTTGCACCAACCAAAGTTCTTAACCAGACAGGCCAAGAGTGACAAACCTCTCCATCTTAAATAATTGTGTATATTTTCCTTGTATTTTGAAATAGTTTATTGGATAACACTGCATAACTGAAATAGTTACCAAATAGATCTTTCTAATGAGCAAATGTGCCTATGGTCCTTGAAATGATGACTATGTGTCCTATGGAGTAACTATTTCCTATTTTCTGATCATATGGCTTTATGAGTAATGTACCAAAGTTTGAAGTATATATCTGTTTATATGTTATTAGGTCAGTGAAACAATGTGAGATAAGAACATGGCTAAAGCAAGTGCTCAAAGCTAATTACAGAAGTCTGGCTACAAATAATTAACAAAATATATGCTTGAGATCTGACATTCATGTGCACTCCCTTAGATATCATCTATTGTATGCCCATCTATTGTATTGTTTACCTGAAACAGAGTTAAAAGTGAGAAAGTGAATTCCAAAGAAATAAAGTAACATTTTCCAGGTCAATCATAGAGTCAAGAGTTTTATCAAATTTAGGACCCATTAATCCTACAGCCTTTTCCTTAAAGCATAACTTTTAACCAAATTGTTAAGGTGAAAATAGATTTGTAATAAAGAAGGAAATGTTAAATATTGAGGGTCAAATAAATATGATGGATTTTTCTATTGTCTGAAGAGTGGGAAGGAATTGTTTATATTTCAGGAGTGAAGTGTTATAAACATATAGGAAAGAAATTGTGGTGTTGTCACTGAAATATGATGAGAGATGGTGTGGTGGCTACTTGAATATTCTGATATTTAGTTCTTTATTTTTCAGAAACAGGGATTAACTATGTAGGTGATCATGGCTTGACCTCATTTCAATCTTACTCTTTCAGTCTAACACATCAAAAACGAAAGAGAATTTTCTTCTTGTTGTTCTTTTTCTTGTTCTTCTTGTCCTTCTCCTCTTCCTCCTCTTCTTCCTCTTCCTCTTCCTCTCCTCCTCATCTTCTCTTCCTCATCCTTCCTCTTTTGATGCTGTCTCTGTTTCTCTTTATTATCCTCTTCCTCCTCTTCTTCCTCTGTCTTTTTCTTACAAAGATATCCCCTGAGGAGTTTTCCTGAGTACAAACACTATAAGTGGATATTAGCCTAGAAGATGGGAATACACAATGTACAAACCACAAACCATAAGAAACTCAAGAAGGAAGACCAAAGTATGGATACTTTGTTCCTTCTTCCTTCTTAGAAGGGGGAACAAAATACCCATGAAAAGAGTTGTAGAGACTTACTATGGAGCAGAGACTAAAGGAAGGAAAATTCAGAGACTGCTCCACCTGGGAATCCTTCCCATATTCAATCATCAAATCTAGACACTATGGTGGATGCCAGCAAGTGCTGGATGACAGGAGCCTGATATAGCTGTCTCCTAAGAGGCTCTGACAGTACCTGACTAATATAGAAGTAGAGGCTCACAGCCATCCATTGGACTGAGTACAGGGTCCCCAATGAAGGAGCTAGAGAAAGGACTCAAGGAGCTGAAGGGTTTGCAGCACCTTAGGATGAACAACAATATGAACTAACTAGTAGCCTCACAGCTCCCAGGGACTAAACCACCAACCAAAGAGTAAACATGGTGGGATTAATAGCTCCAGCAGCATATGTATAACAAAGGAGGGCCAAGCTGATCATCAGTGGGAGGAGAGGCCCTTGGCCATATGAAGGTTCTATGCAGAGGAATGTTAGGGCCAGTAAGCAGAGGGGTTGGGGTGGACAGGAGGGGGAGAGGGGAGGGAACAGGGGTTTATTTAGGTTTTTGTTTTATTTTATTTTATTTTACTTTATGTTGGATGAGAACATGGGAAAGGAGATATTGTAAATAAAGAAAATATATAATAAAAAATAAATAAATAGGACAGGCCCAGGATCAGAGGTGAGGAGGACCCAACATCTTTCCCAACACTGGGAGTAACTGGGACCAGTGGGACCAGGCACACAGGAACTCTACCAGCCCAGTGGCTCTGGTTCCTTCCAGTCTCTCTGAACTGGTGTCCTGAGCAGACCTTGGGCACAAGCTCAGCAGCCAGTCCCACAACACCTAGAGGAAACTCCACTCCCAGTCACTCTGACACACCCAGGATCAGAGGTGAGGAGGAACAAACATCTGTTCCAACACCTGGAGTAACTGGGACCAACAGGACCAGGCACACAGGAACTCAGCCAGCCCAGTGGCTCTAGTTGCTACTGGTCTCTCTGGGCTGGTGTCCTGAGCAGACCTTGGGCACAAGCTCCACAGCCAGCCCCACAACATCCAGAGGAAGCTCCACTCCCAGGTTCTCTAACATGCCCAGTATCACAGGATCCCAGAATCACAAGATCACAGAGACAGCGTGACTCTGAGGAGTTCTGACACAACCAGGATCACAGGAAGGACAAGCTCCAGTCAGATTTAGCAAGGACAGGTAGCACTAGAGATAACCAGATGGCAGGGTGTGTGTGGGGGGGAAGCATAAGAAAATAAACAAAACAAACCAAGGTCACTTGGCATCTTCAGAACCCAACTCTCCCACCATAGCAAGTACTGAACACACCATTACACCAAAAAAGCAAGATTCAGATATTAAATCACTTCTCATGGTAATGATACAGGACTTTAAGAAAGACATAAATAGCCCCCTCAAAGAAATACAGGAGAACACAGGTAAACAGTTAGAAGCACTTCAAGAGGAAACACAAAAAATTCCCTTAAAGAACTACTGGAAAACACAATCAAACAGGTGAAGGAAATGAGCAAAACCATCCAGAATCTAAAAATGGAAATAGAAACAATAAAGAAATCAGAAAGAGAGACAACCCTGGAGATACAAAACCTAGGAAAGAAATCAGGAGCCATAGATGCAAGCATCACCAACAGAATGCAAGAGATAGAAGAGAGAATCTCAGGGGCAGAAGACATCATAGAAAACATTGACATAACAGTCTAAGAAAATGCAAAAAGCAAAAAGCTCCTAATCCAAAACATCCAGGAAATCCAGGACTCAATGAGAAGACCAAACCTAAGGATAATAGGTATAGAAGAGAGTGAAGACTCCCAACTTAATGGGCCAGTAAATATCTTCAACAAAATTATAGAAGAAAACATCCCTAACCTAAAGAAACAGATGCCCATGAACATACAAGAAGCCTACAGAACTCCAAATAAACTGGACCAGAAAAGAAATTCCTCCCATCACATAATAATAAAAACAACAAATGCACTAAAGAAAGAAAGAATTTTAAAAGCAGTAAGGAAAAAAAGTCAAGTAACATATAAAGGCCGGCCTATCAGAATTACACCAGACTTCTCACCAGAGACTATGAAAGCTAGAAGATCCTGGGCAGATGTCATACAGACCCTAAGAGAATACAAATGCCAGCACAGGCTGCTATACCCAGCAAAACTCTCAATTACCATAGATGGAGAAAACAAGATATTCCATGACTAAACAAAATTTACACAATATCTTTCCACAAATCCAGCCCTACAAATAATAATAGATGGAACACATCAACATAAGGAGCAAAACTACACCTTAGAAGAAGCAAGAAAGTAATCTTTCAAAAAATACACACAAACCTAATTCCACCTCAGGAAGTGACAATTACTTTTTCTTAATATCTTAATATGAAAATTAATATTACCAACATAGCCTAATTGATTGAAATCCGAAAATATGAGGAATTAGAAATTTGTTGATTGTCATCCAATGGTCTCTCTAATTTGGTAATTGGAGAAATATGTCCAATATTATACAATCTATATACATTTTCAGCTTTTTTGTTTGTGACAGTGTCTGGCTGTGTACAACATAAGGGTCTTGAAATCTTGCTTCTCCTATCTCAGCCTCTCTATTAGTAGTATTGTTTATTTTATGTTTTTACACTATACTATGGTTTTCAGAACAGTTTATAGATTTCAAAAGTATTTATATACCCAAAAGAAACATAGACGATTAACTAGGGAGGTGACTTGTAAGAGAACAACAGAGTAAGACTGAATGCTTTGCTTGACATTTGTAACTCTTGTATCAAGTTTGAAGAGGACTTTATAAGTTATTCTTTCTCTGAGATGAAGGCTTTATCACAGCTAATGAACCAGATTCTTACCCTCACCTAATGCCTGTGCCACTCTCCAAGCAGAACCATTGTTCATTGAAACAGTTGGTGAATGACTTTATGGATAGACCATCTTAATACATACACCATGTCTTAAATGAATGTAACCTGTTCTCTGTGGTCTGAGAATAAAGTCACTCACTCAAGTCAAATAGCTTTGAACATAGCAGGAAGTCTATATCCAAAAATCGTGCCTACAATTCATTTCTTGGTGCAGCAGAACTCTCAACTCTCAGCTTAGTTAGGATGGAGGTAAAATCCTTTGGTGATGTGAGGGTCATTGAAGTACAGCCTTATTACGATGAAATCCAATGTCTAAAAATTGTTGTTATTTTGGGCTTGTACCACAGTAAGAGCCAAGATTTTAAACTCTACTAAATACAAAACACACAAACAAAAAGACTTTATATATTTATGTTAATTTAAGCAAATACACTAGTATTTGTGTTATTTTGAAATATACAGTTAATATATTTGGAGTTATTTAAAATTTATATTGAGAAAAAAATATTTTCACTATTGCTGTATACGGTCATCTACAGAAGACTATAAAATTGATTGTTGGTTTATATCAAACAATTTTTATAATACTCATTTTATTGTTATAATACTTTATACATTTTAAGGGATATGACAAAAAAGATATTGTAGCTATTGAAGGGCGGTATCTGGGAGGAGTTAGGGGTACAAAAGGGAAACAAGAATGTGATTTAATTCTATTTACTTAAAATATGTTTTTAAATGTTAACAAATTCAGAGAAATTGAAATCATGTAACTTTTCTCATCATAATGCAATAAAAGTTAAAAAAAGTGCTGTATCAATACATGAATATAATAATAAAATGAAACATCAAAAAAATAAAAATACATAAATAAATAAATAAATAAGAAATAGAAAAATTGATGGAGTTAAAAAAATAAGAAGTATTCAATAGTTGGAGTAATATCTATAACCAAAGGAGTATACTGTACTGTTTGTGCAAGTTTGTATGAACTCCAAGTTATTTTAATGTCTTGGATTAGTATAAGCATTCCCAAATAAAATATATGACTCATCCTCCTCTTAAGTACTGCTTAATTTAATAATATAAACATATGTCCTATTATATTTCAAATATTTAATGTCCATCATTTTAAAGTTTCTCTATAATCTATTTTTAAAATATGTCAGCAAATATTAGCTGAAAATGAGACTAATGGGTCTTTTCCAAGCTTTTATGTTTGCTTAGGTTTTTGTTTTATTTAATTTTTTAAGTTTTTCATCAAACTTTATCCTAATTATTCTACTGGAATGCAGAAAATCTGTTATTTAGTATAAATGGATCCAGGAATGTTAGATTAGGATGAATCACTCATCCCTTACAGGAGCACACAGTATAGGAGGAAGAATATGTCAACTATTGACAAGACAGCACAAGAAACTCTTTTTTCCTAACCTGCATAGTTTTTTTTTGTACAGAAGATATTTGCTGAGTGAGCACAACATCATGTTCTGAAATGTATGTCTGGACTGCTTCACCTCACTGGGAATACATTTTCCTGACTGGTCTTGAACTCTCCAGGTCACTTAACACTATTATTGTCTTGAGATTTGTACATTTCTTTAGGATGATCAGCTTGCTACACTAAAAGCTACTTCAGTTAACCTGCTGGGTACTCAGCCAGATGCTGCTGACAGTGTTTTAAGATTTTCCCCCTGGAGTTTACATTTTAACCAGAATCAAATGAATGAAAGAAAAAACCCACAAATCTTCAGAGAAAAACAAATATGGAAATAGTTATTATGAAACAGAAATATACAAGTTCTGTCCTTCTACTGTCAGTGAGGTAAATACATGTGATACATTGGTTAGAAAGAATACATCATAGGGTTTATTCTTTGTTTGTGTTGTTATTATTGTTGTCTTTTGCATTTTCCTTCTTTTGTATTATTTTTACTTTTTTTTTTCAGTCCAGTCATTAACCCCTTCCCAGTCTACCCTCCCATTCCTCAACCCATTCCTCTATCCTCTGTCTCCAATAGGATCCCCCCCCCCCATCACTTCACCCTGCTATGTCTCTCTACTCCTTCAGGCCTCAAGTCTCTGGAGGGTTAGATGTATCTTCTCTCACTAAGGCCAGACCAGGCAGTTCTCTGCTATCTATATGTCAGGAGCAGGGGGCTCATACCAGATACTCTATGCTTCCTTGGTGGTAGCTCAGTGTCTGAGAGATCTCGAGAGTTCAGGGTAGTTGAGACTGCTGGTATTCCTAAGGGTCATCGTCCTCCTCAGTTTCTTCCAACCTTTCCCTAATTCAACCACAGGGTTCCCTGGCTTCTGTCCATTGGTTAGGTGTAAGTATCTGCATCTGACTCTTTCATCTGCTTGTTGAGCCTCTCAGAGGGTAGTCATGCTAAGATCATGTCTATAAGCACACCATAGCATCAGTAATAGTGTTAGGCCTTGGAGCCTCACCTTGGGATGAATTCCAATTTGTGCCTGTCATTGAACCTCCTTTCCCTCAGTCTCTTCTTCATTTTTGTCCCTACAGTTCCTTTAGACTGGAACAATTCTGGGTCAGAGATTTTGACTGTGCGATGACAACCCCATCCCTCCACTTTATGCTCTGTCTTTCTACTGGACACTACAAGTTACCTCTCTCCAGTGTAGGGCATTTCATCTTAAGTCCCTCCCTTTGAGTCCTGAGAGTCTCATACCTCCCAGGTCTCTGGTACATTCTAGAAGGTTCCCCTACCTCCTACCTCCCAAGGTTGCCTGTTTCCATTTTTTTCTGCTGGCTATCTTACCTCCAAACATATACTGACAGTCTTCTTTTTATTAAACCCAGGACTTCAAGTCCAGAGATAGCACCATCCACAATGGGCTGGGCTCTCCACAACTGTTCACTAATTAAGAAAACGCCTTGCAGCTGGATCTCATGGAGGCATTTTTTCAATTGAGACTCCTTCCTCTCTGATGACTCTAACCTCTATCAAGTTGACACAAAATGAGCCCAGTACAATGGTAAATGGAAGAGAAATTAATTTTAAAAAACTAACACAGCTGGGCAGTGGTAGCACACGCCTTTAATCCCAGCACTTGGGAGACAGAGGCAGGCAGATTTCTGAGTTCGAGGTCAGCCTAGTCTACAAAGTGAGTTCCAGGATAGCCAGGGCTACACAGAGAAACCCTGTATCAAAAATAAAATAAAATAAAAAATAAAAAAATAAAAATAATAAAAATAAATAAACTAATGCAAACACTACTAAAGCAGGCATTAACCAACCAAATAGTATTGCTAGACTGGGTACTATGCACACTTATGATTATTGTTTAAAATCTACCATAGCTCACTAGGCATGTACTATCATGTCTCTGCGATAAATAAATGATTTTAATTCAGAAAAGATGAGCATCAATTATGCAACTATTCAACACAGTCCTTGTAGAAAATAGGAATTATTTTAATGGCATCATTTCATGGTGCTTTTTACACTGCCATGTCATTAAAAGTGGTAGTGTGAATATAACTTGTTTTTTGATTACCTAAGCCATCATTTGAAGGAGCAGTTATTAGGTTACTTACAATGCAGTGGTGCATGAAAAAGAAAGGGGTATGGATGGATAATTGCTCTTCCCCCAAATCACCACAGCTTAGTTCATTTGTGATTATAAGAGTTGATTTTAATGGTTCTCCTCTTTGCTTTCCTATCAGATCATTAGCTGTCATTCTGCCTTGTTCTCAAAATATTGACCTCTAGCAGTAAAACTCTATCCTGCACGAAAATTCTACTTCAAGTCTTTATATAGTAGAGACCTAGATAAACAAATGCACTCCCTTATAGATCTGAACCAAGAGGAGAAGATTCTGAGTGAATCTTGGACACACTCCAATTTTGTTAGAAATGCACCAAGTTTGCACTGCTTCCTCGACATTAAGTGCTTTACCTCCTAGGTATACATTTCATCTAGATGTGATCATTGCACCAAAGCAGCTTTATATGCCAGCTCAAGCATTAACTTTTCACTCAATTTCCACTTGTCCCCCACCTTCTCCCTCCCTGCAGTCTTCCTTCCCTCACTGTTCCCATCTCATGTTATGTTTCTATCTGTATTTTGCCTTATGCCCTGGAGTAAATACCCCAAGCTACTTTGTCCAAGAACCTCCATCTAGTTTGTTTATTGTTTTTTTCATTTTTTTTAATTTATCACATAAATTAAACCCAAGTACCATTTTCTATTAAGCATTTTAATGACCATCCTCACATAATTGTGTTTTGGTACAAAACATCTTCCAGACCATCAAAGCTAATTGTATATCCAACAAAATGACAGTGGTTAGTGCTGCTGGATCAGTATACAGCCTTTAATTTCCACATGCTGTCTGATTTGATTAATGTAATAAGTTGAGAACACAGATACTGTATAACTAATTTTGGGGTAAAGGGGATAGGTCAGAAATTAATTAGTCAGTCAGATATATTATAGATTGTATATTTGGAATTCACATATGGAGCTGCTACATTCCCAAACTATGACTGTTTTTCCTGGTCAAAGTGGAAAGGCATCCATAATTAGCATGTAGACAAATGTACTTAAATAAATAGAAACTACATATATGTTTTATATGTGTGTGTGTATGTGTGTATTTTATGATTTATGTGTACATATGAAATACATATATTACATATCTATATACATGAATTTCTATAAATACACATATTTATAGGTGCACGTATGTGTGGATATGTATAAATATAGACATAACTAACAAATGTAGAAGGTCTATATCTAGACAAAACATGAATAAATGTGCCTAAGTTTGTTGTAAATGACTCTCATGAAAGTTTTGGTTTCCAAGTATTATGAAAATTAGATCTATAATATATCACAGTCTATTTATATGCAATAAAGTTGTTGCTGAAATATATGCCATAACTTCATTCAAAAATACTTTTACTTAAGAATATTGAGGTTCATCTAAGACTTTGAGAAGATACAAAGATTTAGCTGATGGAAGGTGTTGCTCAATATCATTGCCTGTTTACTGACCAGGGTAGTTGTTGCCATAATTAGGGAACATTACAGTAACATTGAAATATATTGAAGGAACTTTTTTAATTGAATAACTTTTACTATTATGAAACATTTCTCTGAGTCATTCCTTGTTTTCTTAGTTTTTGATAGCATTTTATCAAGAGTCAAAGGTATTCCAAACTGGAGTCAACACTCTCAAACACTATTCGTGAATCATCAATTTACTTAAGACAATGTTCAAAAATATTTCCTGTCATTTAAATAATAACCACAGTATCTCACCAGGATGAAATGCTTTGTAAAAAGACAATTTTCTTTGAAAATTCATAAGAAGTAGTTCTTTGTTATTAAATATTTATGAAGATACTGAAGTAATTTGGTGTATCTTCAGTACCAAAGTACCACACCTGCCAGTACTTCCTCCCCTGGTCTTTATCTCTTCAAGGGCATCAATAAAGCTTCAAATCCATGTCTACCAAATTCCTGTTTATATGGAATTTGACCTCCTTCAAGGAATCATAAATTTTCTGTATGCAACCAAGTGGGCAACTTTTTCCAGAATATTATTTACTTTTTATTTTATTTTTTTAGATCCATCAGAAGAATTGTATGTGGCAACTATGGCATTTTAAACATAGTTCTTAAATAAAATGACCTGAAGATCTAAATTACTATAATAAATGGGGGTGTGGAGTGGATATTGTGTTGATAAGCATGAAAATCAATTCACACATTTTTATTGAAGTGTCTGAACAATTAGGGATGTTAAGAAACAGTAATAGTTTGGAGGAGATTTTTAAATTATTTTCAAGAATATGTCTCAATAGTCAACTTGAATATTTAGTAAATTAAAATTGAGAGATCTTCTTTATATTATTTTCTCTTATGAATACTTACCTATATCTGTATTTTCCTGATTTTAGTTGGCATTTTATTATTTAAAAAATCTTTAGAATATTAAATGAGCATTTATAGTGTATTTTTATTGTTTGAGAATTTCATACACTTATATAATTTATTTTGTTCTTATCCATTCCCATTTCTTACTCTCCAGTTCCTCTCTGTTGTTGTATAGCAGTTTCCTCTATAATTGAGATATTTAATCTTTAAGGGAAGTTCATTGTAACCTAAAATAAACAACCTAAAATATCTTTAGGATATCCCTAAAACTGACCAGATTCACCTGGCGCATCCTTTTCCTGGAGTATTTAAACAATAAAGATTGCTGAGATTATCCCTCATACAAAGCCAGCCACCTGAAAGAAACAGATCAGTGCAACTGCCTAGAAGAAACAAAAGAAAGGAGTTGCCTGTCAGAGGCTATGCCAACGGAGCCACCTGGAGAGGATACTCACCCACAGCTGCCTGTAAGCTGTGCACTAAACACAGGTTTCCAGATTTTGCAGGACCCCCCATCCATAGATGGGCTTTGGTGATGCAGCTACCATGGGTCAATTCTTACCTGTAAAGAGCCCCTCATCCATATTTGTTTTAAGCAAGTCCCAATAAAATTCATGGTTTCACCCACTAAGTTAGAGTTGGTGGTATATGTCCCTAGGTCTGTTGTCAGTTCATTATCAAGGGCAAATAGATGTTGATTCCTATCTCTTTAGGAATAGTGTCACACAACAGAGACCTCTACCTTCAGTACATTTTCCTTCCTAACACCATGTGCTTTCACAAACACACACACACACACACAACATACACATGCACACACACGCACACACACAAACATACACATGCACACACACACACGCACACCCACACACACATACACACACACACGCACACAAACGCACCACTGTGTTCATTTCATGCCATTGATATGTTTATGGGCATCCCTAAGGAAACCTGAGCTCCCCTCCTCTAGCTGCCATCAATGTCCCACTTCACCAATCCCTAGTTCTGTAAATGAGTTACTGGAGATGTCACCTCTATTTCTCACATTCGTGAAGTACTACTTGAACTACTGACCTCTCTTCCCACCCCAATATCCTGTTTTTTACCTGACGGTTGTCCTGGCAAACCTTCTGCTACCATAACAGAACAGAGTCTGTATGTACTCTCTCCAGAGGGTATGAGTGAGACTCCTGTTAATGCCATTTAAATCAGCTGGACCCTATTTTCTTCAACCTTGAAGTGGACTTCCTGTACCATACGGTTTTTATACTGAAAACAGTACCACTTACAAAACACTGTTCCAACTGGTGTTATTAGTGAGCATGCACTAGGGTTAGGTATCTTCTGGAACAGTTTTTAATCTTCACATGGGATATAACGGAATCAAGAAAAAAATAAGGAATAACGCAAACTCTGAGCTCCTAATCTCAAAAAAAGAGAGTAAATTAAATTCATATTAAAAAGAACTTAGAATGCACTCTATTTTGGGAAGAGGGGATTATTTTTAATTTTATTTAATTTTTTTATTGTTTGTTTTTTACACTCCAGATTTTATCCTCCTCCCCATCCACCCTTTGACTGTTCCCCATCCTGTACCCCCTCCCCACACCCTGTCTCCAGGAAGGTGTCCCCACCCCACCTCGTCAGACCTCTAAACTCCCTGGGGTCTCCAGTCTCTTGAGGGTTAGGTACATCTTCTCTGACTAAACCCAGAGCTGGCAGTCCTCTTCTGTATGTGTGTTGGGGGCTTCATATCAGCTGGTGTATGCTGCCTGGTTGATGGTCCAGTGTTTGAGAGATTTCGAGGGTCCAAGTTAATGCTGGTCCTCCTACAGGGTTGTCTTCCTCCTCAACTTCTTTCAGCCTTCACTAATTCAACCACAGGGTTCAGCAGCTTCTGTCCATTGGTTGGGTGCAAATATCTGCATTTGACTCTTTCAGCTGCTTGTTGGGTCTTTCAGAGTGTGGTCATGATAGGGCCCTTTTATGAACACGCTGGAGCCTCAGTAATAATGTCAGTCCTTGGGGTCTCCCCTTGAGTTGGATCTCACTTGAGTTGGGTCTGTCTCTAGACCTCATTTTCCTCAGGTCTCTTTCCATTTCCATCCCTGAAATTCTTTCAGACAGGAATAATTATGGGTCAGAGCTTTGTCTGTGAGATGGCAACCCCATCTCTCACTTGATGCCCGTCTTCCTGCTGGAGGTGGGTTCTCCAAGTTCCCTCTCCCTACTGTTGGGCATTTTATCTAATATCCCTCCCTTTGAGTGCTGAAGGTCTCTCACCTTCCAGGTCCCTGGTATATTCTAGAGTGTCCCCCCAACAACTCCTATCTCCTGAGCTTGCATTTTAATCATAATCATTATATGTACCCATATATTCAACAAATACTTATGTAGAAGCTCACTATGCATTGGGATGAAAAATATAGTAAATATAATGTTTTATATATAGTAGATTATAGTTAATGTTACTCTTTAACATAAAAATCCCTGCAAATTTCATTCTATATTTCATTCTATAGTGCTACAGCATACTGTGCACACAGTTGTGAGTGGGAAATACATCTTTGATCAAGATGTGAAGCATTCAAGCTGGTGACTTTTAACTGTGGAGTTCTGAAGTTGAGTATCCACTCAAAGGCTCCTAAATACAAAGTTTGGACTTCAATAGTAAATTCCAAGGGAAACAAATTTAAGGTGAACAGTGGAGTATAAACTCAAATTCCATGAAAATATTTGACATAATTGTAATCTGAATATTGAGCACAAAGATGAGTAATAAGGAGAAATCATCATGAGGTTAAGAAAGGACAGAAGTAGAGTGTGGGGCAATATGGAAATTGGAGGTCATGCTTAAGACCAGTAAATGACAAGAGTGTAAAGCAGACCTAAGAACAAAAGGTCCTTAGTAAAATGGACACACCAAATAGGAGAGGTATGCAAAAGTGAATCCAGAGAGAAGCAGATCCAGCACCTTACAAAGCCTTGTAGGCAGCAATACGAGTTTTAAGTTTGGTATGGAGGTTTATAGAAGCCTAAATATGTAAGAGAAGGATATTTAAAGTCAACAACTCAACAAAATATAAAATAAATAGGAGACATGAAACAAATTATGCATCATCCATTTCTCAGAATATATCTGTGCCCTTACTTTTTGTTAGTCACATATGTGATTTTTAAGTATGTTGTTAAGTATGATTTTAAATATGTGTGATTAATAACCAATACATTTATAGATAAATGCAATCTGGGTCACCATTGTAATCCCAGTCTTAAGGGCAATATATAGCATATAGTATTTGAGTGGCTAAGCACAAGAATTAAAGACAGCATATGACTGCTTCTAGCTCTCAGAGAATTATCATGTTATACTATTCTATGTCAATATATATGGCTAATCTAAAAAACTTTAAGCTATAATCAAAACTTTCAGTTAGAAAAGGAAAATAATATAATTAAGGTAATCACAAAAAACACATTATCTTTTTCTGAAAGTAGGAAAACCATAATCTTATCAGAAATTTGGCTCCTCTTCTTCTACTGGACCTGAGAGCTTAAGGTTTTATAATTTTTATGTGAATGTAATAACCATCAATGAAGGCAATACTTTTAAAAGTATATTGTGTTTTATTTCTTTTTTTCTATTATGCTGTACAATATATGACCCAACTCTATTTTCAATTCTTTGAAATCACACAGCATGTTACAGTACTTTTCATGATTTCATTAAAAAATAATCTCAACTCTGTCCCATGCTCAAAGGTCTAGAGCACCCATGGTTTTGGTTATTAATACTCATGTGTGGAATGCTATGCATCTCAGTAGTTGTTAGCATTAACATCATGCAATAAAAAAGGAAGTGGGATACTCATGTTTTCTTTAAAAGCAAGAAAAATAAGTATTACCATCTGAAGTGTGTCTCACTGGAGATACCTCTAAAGATACAAACTCCTTCATGGAAATTCATTTATAGCAGCCTCATTTAAGCACACCGGAATCTAGGTTTGAACACAGAATGTTGAAATAATAATTGAAAAATTAATGTGGCTTATTGTAAAATGAGCCAAAATCAAGTGTCTACTTTATTCCTGTTCAAAACAATACTTCCTGCCTCAACTCATTCATTGACATTATTATTTTTAAATCATATTCTTTTTCTACAGAAAGATGTGAATCTTAGTCTATAGGAAATATTGTAAGATTGCTAGCATAGTATTTGGAAATAAGTTGTAGCTTTCTTTCTTAGCTTGATCAACTGCATCTTGGACAAGTCAAATACAACCCCTTCATTTAAAAGATTTGAGCTAGACTTATGAAGTATTTAGTCTCTCTCTCTCTCTTTTCATCTGATCAACATTTCTAACATTTTCATTCATTCATTCATTCATTCATTCATCCATTCATCCATTCATTCATTCACATCCTGATTGCATCCTCACTCCCCCTCAGTCCTATCATCACATTCTTGTGCCATAATTAACCCTCTCCTTCTCTTCAAAGCAGAAGAGGACCCCATGGGTACCAGCTCATGCTAGCACATCAAGTCACAGAAGGACTAAGCACATCCTCTCTCATTGAGGCCAGGCAAGACAGCCTAGCTAGAGGAAATGGATCCAAAGAAGGCAACAGAGTTCAAGTCAGAGACAACCCATGCTCCAAATGTTGATGAACTCACATGTATACCAAGCTGCATATCTGCAACCAGGAGTGTGCTAGGTCTAACCCATGCATGCTCTTTGGTTGGTGGATCAGTTTCTGTGAGCCTCCATTGACCCAGGTTAGTTAACTCTGTAGGTCTTATTGTTGTGTCTTTGACTCCTCTGGCTCCCTCAATACTACCTCCACTCTTCCACAAGACTCCTTGAGCTCTGCCAAATGTTTGCCTGTCGGTCTCTGCATCTGTTTCTGTCAGCTGCTAGATGAAGCCTCTTAGATAACAATTGGTGCCAGGTTCCTGTCTGCAAGCATTTCAGAGTATCATTAGTAGTCTCAGGGGCTGACTCTCTTCCACATGGTGGGTCTCAATTTAGACCATTTGGTTGTCCATTCCCTCAATCCCTCAATCCTTCAATCTTTGTTCTATCTTTATGCCTATACCTCTTTTAAGCTGGGGAAATTTTAGGTCTAAAGTTTTCTGGGTTATTTGTTGTCCCCATCCCTCCAGTAAAAGTCCTGCCTGGCTAGAGGAAGTGGCCATCTCAGACTCCATATCCCTCACTGTTAAGAGTCTCAGCTAGAGTCACACCCATATTTTCCCAAAAGCCTCCCTGTCCCAGGTTTCTGGCTTTCCCCTCTACTAATTTCCTCCCAGCCCTTCCTTCACCCTTAGCCCTGCTTGTAAAATGCCTTAAAATAATAGAAATGCATCATTCTAAACTGTGTGATGCATAAGAAGGCAACATTTTGGTGTTGCAATAGGAAAAATGAATTTGTAAGAATGTAGTGGGATTTTTGTTTTGTTTTTAAGTCCGCAAAAGACTTAGAAGAATCAGTCTCTCTAGCATATAAGATCACAGAAGTGGTCTCTGTCAAAACTTCTATCAGGAGAGGCATCACTGTTTGTTGAAATCATGGCTGCCATATGACTATCTGGCTAATTATATTTGCACACATTTCCCAGTACTGTGAAAACCACTCTTAGACTACTACATATTGGTTTTATTTTGTATTGCTGTGAAATTTATGTCACTGTCATATCTAAAAATCCCTCTATTTTACTTGCTTTGTAATGTTTTAGAATTAGACACAACCTCCTACTTAATGTGTTATATTTCTGAAGCCAGAACATGCAAAGTGCCTGTGAAGAACCAGGAAAGTGTAACTATAGCCCTCCTCCCAGTACTTTCACTGAAGGTCTGTGATCCTTTGTTAAAGGTGTACAAACAGAAGGTCCTTGATAATCACTACAAAGTTATTATTTTTTATTACTTTTATTTCTTGACAGTCCAGTTATTCCCCCCTCCATGTCTGCCCTCCCACAGTTCCTTACCCCATTCCCCTTCACCCATGTCTCCAAGAGGATGTGCTTTCCCTCCCCGCCCCCACATACCCACCAGGCCTCCCCAATCTATGGGGCTGCATTGGGGACACACATACACGCATGCATATTCACAAACATGTACATACTATGTCTGTTATATATGTGTATATTATGTAAGTATATATTATATGGTCCCACCAAACACATTGACAACAGCTTCTGAGTTTGTCATATTTGTTTTCAGATGATAGAGATGAAGTGCCATTGTTTAAATCAGCAATGTCCATCATCTTGTGGTTGATGAGTAGCAGAGTAAGTCTTGCATCTATTCATGAGTTTGCTTCAGAAGTGTACCTTATCATTTGGCTCCTACTTAGGCTTTGTTTCTTTGTATCTTTGCTTATATGTAACTTGTATCTTTGCTTATGTGTGACTTGGCATTTATTATAGAACAGTCTCCTCTTAGGTTTTCTTTTCTTAATTTCTGAATTGAACTTCATTCTTTATTTTCAACTTCTTTCTTAAAAGGAATTGCATAGTCACTCAAAGTAGAAACTGTGAATATTACCAGTCTTATTCACATAAAACCAGTTCATATTTTAGAAAAGTAAAAAAAAGAAAAAAGTCACCACTATTGGTTAAGTACCTCTTTAAACAAATGAAACTCACATGAGTTATTTTGATGTATGCAAAATCACAATTCATGATGGCTATTGCTAGTGGAAACTTCTCTGAGAGGAAACATCAGTGCTAATTCTAATTTCTCACAAATATCTAACACAAAATGCTAATTATTTATAATAACTAAAGGGTTCTATCTACATGGACCTTGAAGAATTGTGAGAAGCAACAAACAACCCTTTGCTGTATGCAGGGACAAGCAGGGCTTTTAGAATGAACGACCAGTTTCATTATGCACAAATGCTGGAATTTTTAAGAGTCAAAACACGTGAAATCAAATTTATCCATCTCCATTTTCTAAACTGAGCAAGGAAACTAGAAATACATAGTTTGTGAGTTTCAATGTTCCAGATAAATTTTATGAACCTAGTGTCAGGTATATAGATAATGGTGGATTGTGTCGTTCACCTTCCATAGGTATAGGTTCAATTCCCACAATTATGTGTGATTTTTTAAAGCTTAATTATTGTTGTGATCACGTTCAATGTCTTATGAAACTGCATTAGACTCTAGTACAACAAAGTGTTAGGAGGTCGTTTTCTTAGTTCAGCTATCTCAGGATCAGTTTCTACTTTGCTGGCAGGTTCAAAACTAAGTTCATTTCTTACTCCTTCTCTCTCTTTCCTCTTGCCCCCTTGTTCCCCCTCTCTCCCCATTCCCTTCCCTCCATCTACATATGTTCATGGCTGGCCCCTACTTATCTACTCTCTCCTTCTCTCTGCGTTTCTCTTCCTCTGCTACCCTCTTAACTCCCCTCCCCATGCCCTAAATAAACTCTGTTCTATACTAAAAAAACAAAACAAAACAAAAAAACTAAGTTCATGTTTCCAAGTCCCTGGAGCCCAACTCCTGTCCTGCTCCATGTTTTGTGCTTGTCTGTTAACCATAAAGGATGTAAAGGAAGGAAGATGCTGTAAAGAGGGAAGATGCTGTTATCCTGTTATCTAAACTAAGGTCTAGATAACACAAGTCATCAGTGTGCTTCCTGACTTGACTTAATTGACTACGTGCTGCTTGCCCACTGCTTTGTTCCCTTATCCTTCTGAATTCCTGGTTTCCTGGTTCAATTGGCTTTGTGCAGCTTCCCCACTCCTTTGTTCCTTTATCAGTCTAAATTCCAGGTCAGAGTCCAGGACCAGACATGACTGCAAAAGCTGACTCCAGTGACCTGGATTAGGCTCAGTCAACTTCTTCTTTTAACTCCTTGTGCCAAAATATGGTTGGTCAATACAACAGCCTATCTGGATCCCCCCTTGTCTGGTTTTCCCATCCTATAAAAATGTCCAATCACCCTTCTTTCAGGGACATGGTTCAGATCTTAAGCAAGCTGCTTCCCTAAACACTCAGAAAATCATACTTTCATTTTTAAGCTTCTGGGTCTCAAATAAGTTTTCTCAGCTTCCACCACAAATCAAACAAATGAACTTAAATTAGCAAAGCCATATATTATTGAGTTTCATGTTTTACAAACCAATGATAATTTATTAATTTATATTAATTTTATTAGTAATTATTTTATATCCTTTTTAGAAGAAAGATGGTTTTACATCTAAAGTACTATTCCATTTCAGTTTCTTATTGTAATTATCCCAGCTCATAACTATGAACATATTAGTAAATGCTAAGGGCAACTGGAGTGTCTAGGTGATAACTTGGTTCACAAGTAACATGATCCTTGAGGCTTACTTCCTTCTCCAGTAGGTTGTAAAGCATCTTCTAGCACCATGAACATTAGCTAGTAGAGGTGGTGATTTCAAGTTAGTACCAGCTTGATCTCTTCGTGGTCCAGAAACCAAGACCATAGCAACCTCAGCAATAGAACTTCTTACTTCTGGGGATGGGTAGCCAGAGTGTTTGTGATTGCTTCTAACAAATTGAAGATGATGTGATCCCATTAGTCGATAATTTAAAATGAACAGTAATTCTCAATCTCACCCAGCTATGAACCTGCAAGCTATAGCAACAACTCATGATGATAAAGTATGCCCACTGATACAATAATTAGCATAAATATTATTGGACTAACCAATCATTTTTCTGATTTGACTGGAGGCTTCATGTATAAGATGGAACCTGTCACTGGCATTGTTATAGTGCCCCAAAACTAATTTCTAGACAGGGCATAGACCCTAGGAGATAAGTCAGTATTGTTATTCTGTTAAATGGACATAGTATTAAAATGATACATAATGATTTATACTTATATTCATAGGTAAAACATCTCTCAATTTTCATCATTGTGGGCTTCCCCTTGCAGTAGCCAACATTAACCCAGAGACATCAAACTGGTAATGTGTAGGGAATAAAAAGGCTTTCATGTGCTCAGCCCTAAATGGAACATTCATATATCACACCCATCATCCCATTTACTATTTGAGTCAGCAATCAAAGTAATTCCAGATCCTTATTTTTTTAAATGATATGTAACCTCTTAACCAAATTTCATCATTTTATTGGAACTCTGAAGTAAAGGATGTAGTAGGACAGAATATCATTGCATCTCTGAGTACAAAAAGCCAACTTGTCATTGACACTGACAAGAGTTCTGTGGCTGTTGCCCCAATGGGTACCACAAAGAGCAGGAGTGAAGAAGAGTCAGTCACAGAGGGACACATATGCAGTTATTTTGAGAGAAAATAGTAAGAGCTGACAGGAGAACTGAATGTGATCCATGTTCAGTAGATGCATTGTCTTTTCAGTGTATGTGACCATATCACATGTGTGTTATGAGACCCTTCTGAGACCCTTTAGACTGCTACATTTCATGATGATGAAATGAGTAGCTTATCAACAAAATAGGCTGGCTTTCTATACTTTTGATGTCTGGGAAGACTATGGTCCAGCTGCCATCAGAACTTGTATTTCTGGATTTCAGTCCATCATCAACTGGCCATATTTTGTCATATGGAGGACTATTTCACAGTAGAATCACTCTAGGGAATAAATCCACCCCCTAGTACATGACCAGAAAGAGAAGGGCCTGGGGTCACATAATCCAAGCCCATATCATCAATGATCAGAGGCTCTTCCAGTAAGAGAGAGGCTCTCTCTCTTAAAGGTTCTGACACTTTTCAATAAGGCCTCACTAGAGGGCAAGTTTTTAATACACAGGACTGATGGTTACATTGCAGATACAAACTACTATGGCTTGCTTTCTTATGAATAGGCATCATTTTACAGTGGCCTTACAGTATAGAAATCAGAGAGACTTTCCTTCAGCCTCTGTTGCAAGGTTCATAGTTTTATTCATGAGGACTATACTATTCATTCATTGAGTACTAAGATTTCAGTATGTGAATTTACAAAGGAGGATATCATATATTTCATCATGCTAAACTCTTCCTCAGGGAAAATTCATGTTCCTTATTAATGCAGACTACATTCATTACATGCTAATCTCTGCAGAAGGCTTAACTTGTTCAGGTGTAAAATGAGAAGTCTGAAGTTGAAGTATCTCATGTAAGTGTTGGTTAAATCAAAGGTTATAGGGAGATAAAATAATGGGTTGATCCTGAGTTCAGTTCATCTCCAGCTTAAGATAAGTCAGATAATTTGTGTGCTTCTAAAATGCAATAGTGTGGTAGACAAGAAACAAGTGTTCCCATTTCAAGAGGAGAAAAATTGAGATGAAAATAGTGATAGACCCTAAACAATTTTAAATACTGACGGATTAGGAATATATTCTCTTGGCTCTGTATTGTGACTCTCAGACCATATAGAAGGGAGTTGTACTTAGCTGAGCTCCCAATCTCTAAGATTTGCTGAACATCTAAGTCTTCTTTATTTTTTCATGTTGTTATCTGTTCCTTTGTTTTCTTCAATAGTCTCAGGCAGCCCTGACTGTCCTTGAACTCACTATGTAGCTGAGGACAACTTTGAACTTATGATTCTCCCACATTCTTGGACTTAAGATTGGTGTCGCTATGCTATGTGTTTATATGGTGCATGAGATTGGACACACATTTTTATGAATGCTATTCAAGCATTCTACCAACAGAGCTACATATCCAGCCTGCTCTTTGAGTAGGATATGTATATTGAACACATAGAAAATTAATCCATTTTTATTGGTGGGTATAATTCCCTGCTGCCATTTATCTAGCAACCTGTTCATGGAAATATATAATTGTGTTTGCAACTATAGACAATAGGGGCCGGGCAGTGGTGGCGCACGCCTTTAATCCCAGCACTTGGGAGGCAGAGGTAGGCGGATTTCTGAGTTCGAGGTCAGCCTGGTTCCAGGACAGCCAGGGCTACACAGAGAAACCCTGTCTCGAAAAAAAACAAAAAAAAAAAAATAAAAAACAAAAAAAAGACAATAGGGAACCAAAGACTTTGAAATTATCTCACATGACCTGAATCATAAGGCATCATCAGTCAAATATGAACTGTCACTAAAGGATCTCTGAAGCAACCCCATCACATATTTGCTACTCTATAAAGAACAACATAAATACTTATATGTGAAATAAAAACCTCATAAACTTACTTTTTCATTGTACTGTACAATTAATCAACACGATTTATAGCTGATTTTTAGAAAGAATGCATTTTGAAATACTTGATTCTGATCCACCAGTCTTTCATTAACAATACTGTGGTGTGTGTGTGTGTGTGTGTGTGTGTGTGTGTGTGTGTGTGTGCATGCATGTGCACATGTGCATTTGCCAAAAAAAATTGTATACAGGATACAAAATGTGCACACAGTCAGGACTCTCAGCCATTTTCTAATCCATTTTTGAAGTCCAATAAGATTTCAGAAATCAAGTTTTCTGACAGAAGTGACTCTCTGTACCTCTATCATATAGGTAGGTTTTCTAAATCTTGGCTTCTTCTGGAGAAGTTTAAGAACTGACAGCTGCATGCTTTTATTAAGACATAGTTGGAGAGCATGATGAAAAGGATCCAACATTTTGTTTATCAGGGCAATATACATTTTTATTTTATATGTTTTTTTCCCTACATTTTAAATTTAATAGCTTCTAATCAGATAAACTAAGTCAAGAATTTGTTTTATTTTAAGCTAAAAATACAACATTTCCATAGTTCATGAGTCTATGGATATTTTAATGATTTTACACACAAAAAAATTAAACAAACAGCATCTAAAACATCATCTCCAGTCACCTCGCTCACAAAGGCCTTTTTAAAGGTAAAGTTAGGGTACTTTGGCAGTTTTAAAATTGCTAATTCCATAGCCTAAAAAGCACTCTCTGTATGTTAAAAGTTGTTTTAGGGCCATGAAAGGGCATTAAACATCAATAACAGATATATCCAAATGGATGTGTTATATCCAGAGGCCATTAAACCATGAAACCCAAGGTAACCTCATGGTATTCTGATGCACACTGTGGTAAAGTATGCAGTATTTGAACATTGCAAAATTATCAGTGATCTGCTGTTCATGCTTTAGTGCCCTATGAGTGTAGAAAATCATATTAAAAATAACCTCTAGCCTGAAAACTCAAAAGGCCTTCCCTACGAGATTCGCCATGCACTTAGAATGGAATCACAATATTAGACATGAATCCATGGATGAAAATTATTCAGTCTAAACAGACAATTTTTAATTTGTCGACTTATAAAAAATATAACAAGCTCACTGGTCCCCCATGTTTATCAGCAAGAGAGTATTTTTTTTCGTTGCATAAAAATGAATGACAGAATTCTTTGTGTGTAAATAATAAAGTCCAGTGACTCAAGTTAAGTCACTGCCAATTGCCATCTCTAGATATTGAAGGTTGGAGGAAATTGCAGACAGAACTCTGCCCTCAACGCAGCACTTTAGCAAAATAGAACCACCCTCTTGGCAACCTGTTCTCAGATGAGGACTTTAAACAATTTATAGCAACTAGAACACTGACTTTCAGACTCTCCTTCTGTATACTTCAGACCTTTCTACATCTCAGCTTGTAAAATATGGCAACAGGATTTGGAAGGACCCATTCCCTTCCTTCTGGATCTTCTCAAGAGAATTTTCCAACATATTTAAGCCAAACAGTTATTCTTAATAGAAATTCTCTCTTTCTAAAATAGTCTTCCAAGTATTTTAAATGTAAGTGAATCACATGACTTTACACCATCATATAGAAATAACATTTTCTGCACAAAAACGATTAAAGAATAACAATGTTTTGTTTATATTTACCTAGGATCAGATTTGATCGGTAATGCTTAGAACAAATTTTAGCTAATAGACATCTGACACACTCTCCTATGTTCCTCTCTGCTATTTCAAAATTTACCATGATTGGCACAAACCATGGAACTAACAGCTTGGAATGAATTTCTGTGAATGGTTTACAAGGATTTCACATGGTGTTCCTTGAATGAGTAAGCTACATAATTATAAGGAGCTGTACCTGGGATGGACTTGCTTTAAAATATTCCACCATGGGTTATAAAAGGGGCATTTAGTGAGAAGGAATGAGGACTGATACATAGTTGTATTGGAAGTCAAGAAAGTCAGAAGTAAGCAAGTGTTAAAACACTATGGGGAACTCATTCAGAAGCTTTCTGTACCACATTATCTAGAAGTGTACAATTTTAGACTTCAAACAGTTACATGGTACATTTGGATTTTTAAGATGTATTTATCTGCTTCATTCTGACCAGTTATGCTAGAGAATACCTATTGCGACTTGAGAAAGGTTAATTTTTGTTTTAGTCATGGACGGGTCGGGTGATAAGCTGCAGGAAGTGAACATGTTATCATGACTTGACCTCAGAGCTATGCCACACAAGGTGCCCCTTATGGTGTTCTAAATTAAAACTATGATAAAGATGAAGATATTTTAATTAAGAGTTAAAACCTTTGTTATATAAAAGCATTTCTCACTTACAAGTTGGAAGAACAGATATGAAGGGGAAGTAATGACTTGCAGACTCCCCTTGCCCTGGTGAGTCCTATTTTCTGAACAATCTACTATTCTCCTTATTACCCTTATTTATTCTAGTGTCATTAATTAAAGTTTTCTACTGTTCCATGTGAATTAACACCAATGGTTTTGTGGTAGCCCAAGTACTTGTTTTAGTATCAACTCATGTTGCCCCCTCAACTTTATATCATTTAATAATTCTTCAATGTGTTTTAATCTTTGATTTTTGAATCACACCTCTTAATTAATATTAATATTCTTCACAAATTTTTTCACTTGAATCAGCAAAATATGTTAAATCATCAGCACAAATATGGTATATTAAAGATAGCAAACTTCTTATGTCATTAAGTCAATATAGAAATGGTGGCTGGAGTCAGTGATCACCACAAGTGAGATGCTAAACAGGAGGGATAAAGGTTGAATGATACCATGGCCTATGTAGCAAATGTGAAGGCCTTATGACAAATAAAAACAATCTAGAGGTGACAACAGTATTGTAAAATACACTGAGTAATTGAGGAGATCATCAGAAAGAAGTGAGATTAGAAGAAGAAAATAATAATGAGACTCACAGTTGAACTGATGCATCCTGGACTTGAAGGCATGGACTAAAAGCTAGGGAACAGAAGCTGTATCTAGAAGGTGGAAAGGGAACTCCTTCCTGAGACTTCCTGGGGTTTGGAACCTTGTCTAAACCTTCATTTTAGGCTTTTGACCTCTACAACAGCACGGAAAGGAATTATCATGGTTTGGAGACAATAATTTTGCAGCAGCATGGCGGTGAAATAAATACACTGTTTAGAAGCCGGTATGAAGTAAGTGTTCAATAAATATTTGATGTATAAATTAATAATGAAGTAAAAGAAACATATTCGTATCTGTCAAATTGGTTTCTTTTTCGTTCCCAGAACCTATGGGTGTATTCGATAACAGTTTCATAGTTAAGAATGATATTGCAATAATGGATGCTTCCACATTCTGCAATTTAAATATCAATGTAGTCTTATTTACTTACTAAGAGATGAGAAGCAGACAAATTAAACATTGCAGCTAAGAATATATCCTCTCTGAGCTGGCTTGATTTCAAATGTTGACTATGCCCTATGTTTAATCAACTTGTGTCAGTTTTCTCAATAACTAAATCTAATACAAAAATAACTTCATGAAGATTAAATACAATTTTAAATGAAATAATAGGAATATTACCACACTTTTATCATGTGTCAATATGTTTATCTTTTATAATAACAATTCTTATCATATTTGAGGCTCTCTTTTATATGACTCTATCACAGTCATAAACAAGCCAAAAAACATTTTAGACATTTAAATGTTATCAACTGATTAAACATATTTAGCTAATGTTTATACTGGAAGGAGATTCTGCTGAATATTCTGAAGTGGCTTCTATGTTGACATTTTCTGAAGCAAGAATTTTCGGTACTAAAAATTTTATCAGTTTGGCTTTTAAAATTTACCAGTTGCACACAATAAAACAGAAATATTTTCCCAGTAATTTACTTGTGGTTTTAGTCATTCAAAGAAGAAAATTGCTGAATGAATAAAGTTAAAATTATACCTGCCATTGATAACATTGTTTTTTCCTGAACCAAATATCTGACTTGGAAAAACTTTCTTAAGTGAGAGATTTAGAGTTAAAAACAAACTAGAGCTCTGGGTAGGCACAGAGATTTCAGACAAGGACATTTCTATGAAAAGATTTTTCTTTTATGTATACAATGTAACATTTTTTATTACTATTTTGGCCCAGTGTATGTGAACTTGGACTTGGTAAGGTCATATTCCTGTCTGCATTTATGTTTGTGACTGAAAACTTACAAGTGATCTGCTTTCTATGAAAGGTTCCCTCCAGATAGGAAGGCCTCGGTAATGTCTGACTGTACAGGCTTAGGTCATTCACACTGAGCCTGCTGGTGCTGGGTATGCTGAAATAAAATGAATACATGATTAACTTTTACTAAATTAAAGACATCCACAGGGAAATGAATAGAAATCACACTGCATACCTCTCAGGTTCACTTATGCAAAGAAGAACCTACTGAAACCATTTCAGGATGCCCCCCACCCCGTGTGTGTGTGTGTGTGTGTGTGTGTGTGTGTGTGTTTTGGCTTTTCCATCATGAAAAAATTAATGTCAAGAAATATGTCATGAACTCCAGATATTTCTTTTTTAATAGTCACAAATATCTCTTTTAATAGTGATAGTTTCTATTTTAGATTCATTTATTTATATCTTTATTTTTTAATAAATTATTTATTTACATTTAAAATGTTGCTAGTCATCCTTGTCTCCAGTCGAGAGAGTTCTTTGCCCCATCCCCTCTCCATTTTGCCTCTGAGAAGGTATTCCCCATACACCCAACCACCTGACCTCACCCTCACCAGTATCCCCTTTTCTGGGCATCAAGTCTCTACAGGACTAGGCACATCTTCTCCTACTGAGGCCAGACTCCTCTGCTACATATGTGCCAGGACCACTGAAAAACTCAAGTATGCTCTTTGATTGATGGCATAGATTCTAGGAGCTCCTGGGGCCGGGTTAGTTGAGACTGTTGGTTTTCCTATGATGTTGCCATCCCCTTCAGCTCCTTCAATCCTTCCCCTAACTCTTCCATAGGGTTCCCCAACCTTAGTCCAATGCTTGGCTAAGTATCTGCATCTGTCTCAGTCAGCTGCTAGTAGAGTCTCTGAAAAGACAGTCATGCTAGGCTCCTGTCTGCAACCACAACACGGCATCAGTAATAATGTCAGAGTTTGGTGCCTGCCCATGTGATGGATCCCAAGTTGGACTGGCCACTGGATGGCCTTTTCTTCAGTTTCTGCTCCATTTTTATCCCTGCATTTATTTTAGACAGGAACAATTCTGGGTCAAAATTTTTGAAGGTAGGTTGGTGTCCCCATCCCTACACTGGGGGTCCCGTGTAACTACTGGAGGTAGTTTGTTTAAGTTCCATCTCCTCACTATTGGGATTTTAGCTTAGGTTATCCCCACTGATTCCAGGGAACATCTTATATCCCAGGCCTCGGGGACTTTCTAGAGTTTCACCTTCCCTGCTACCCCACAGCTGCTTATTGGTATTAGTACCTGGTCATCTCGCCTGTCTCCTCCTCATATCTGATCCTGCCCCCTATTTCCTCTCCCCCACCCCTCTCCCTCCAAGGTCCCTCTCTTGCTCTGTCTCCTGTAATTATTTTGTTCCCCCTCCTATATGGGATTAAAACTTCCTCACTTGGGTGTTCCTTCTGGTTAAACTTCTTAGGGTCTTTGGGGTATATCATAGGTATTCTGTACTTTTTTCATATATCCACTTATATTTCTGTCTATTTTTCTTCTGGAGAAGTTGTGGCATGCTCTTGAACTACTATTAAATTAGAGCATATTTTAAGGTTTGTAGATACTTCAAAAATCATTTTTTGAGCATTGGGTATGGAAATATAGAAAATTTTGATATTTGCTACACTATTTTTGAGTTTTCTTTTATATCTTTGAGTACACTTGTAGAATCTTGTCAAATATTCCTTTATGAATAAACAGTTTTACTCAGTCAGTCACTCATGGATTCATTGAGTGACTAAAAAGAACATATATTTTTCATTTCAAACTATAGGTTAGATATGTGATCATAGTGGAGTACCAGGATAAACTCAGGGGTATCTGATGCAATGTAGAGTATCATTTATGTTATAACATCAGCACAGGTGCCATTTCCAGGTAAGTCAAAGTTTTGTAGCATGTGAATATTGTAGCTTGAGGATAAACCATTTGAATTACAGTCATATTTGTTGTTCTATTTGCCAGGTACTAAGCAAGGGAAGACTTCAAACTGTCCCTGCTTATATACCATATGACATTTGCACAAGAGGAAAAGAAACCAACACTGGTTCTTTTATATTAATAAGCTTAAAAGATGTTTTGCATATTTCTTTAGTAGGAAAATATTCAATTCCTCCTTTTTGTCTCACAAGGTAAAGTCAACTGAATTCAGTGAACATATATCATCATACACTGTCATACAGACTATGTTCTGAGTGTTGGAGTCCATAGATATTGGGTCTGAGCAGAACTTGTAGTACAGATGCACACAAGGGTCAGCACAAGAAAGACTGTGAGAAATGACAATAAGACAGGCCTGGTAAAGACTTTATGTTTAGAAAGTGGTTTGGCTTTGGAAAAATCAGAAAAACATCTAGGAGACACCATATTTCCTTGGTCTTTGGCTTTTTTATGATGGAGACAGGAAGGTATAGTAGGAGATATTAGGGTAAAAAGATCCGCTAATTCTCCTGGCTGGGTCAGTGTATGGGAGAAATGTTTCCTACACTAACTATGTCAGCTTTCATCAAATGACTGGACTTGGCTAATAAAATGTTCTCTGTTTCCAAGAAAAAGCTTTCAGAGCCTTCACATCACCCCACTGTTCTCTGTTCCTTTTGCCTGAGGAATGCTGTGTTCTCAAAAGCTGCTCCATTAGCTGGATCTGAAAATGAGAAGGACAAAGCAAAGCCACATAATGAAAAGAATGTTGGCAGAAAACACACCTCTGCCCAATTAACCCACGAATATTTGGGAGCTATTAGGTTTTGGAGTTAAATGTAGTTAACTTTAATGATAAGGGAGAGTACATTCTTGAACACTGTAACTGTTCTGTCTCTTTCTTCCCCCTCACAATCGTATACACACACATATACCACACACATACATACATACACACACACGTGAGAGAGAGAGAGAGAGAGAGAGAGAGAGAGGAGAGAGAGAGAGAGCATAGATACATGGTGATAATTAAACATCTATTGCATCCATTGTATGATACAATGTTGTGAAAGCAGTGTGCTTAACTTAAGGACAAACAACAAGGAAAGATATGCATGGAAATATATTCTATGTCCCAATTGTAGAAGAACTAATGAACTTGGATGTTTACAATAACAGTCTTCAGTGGACAGCTTAGTAAGCAGTATGCAAATATTACATAAGCATAACCTATTAGCAGTACATCTAAGGAAGCACTAAGTCTAAGACATAAAAGATAAAGCAGATGTCAACATGAATATCTTCAGGCTCTAAATTATTTGAGATTGTGTCAGATTCATTAGCAGAGTTAACTAAATTATGAAAAGAATTGCCAAGGCTAAGATGGATTATTTTATAAATGTTATACAAACAGTAGATATAACTATTATAGGGGTCTGTAGATATCCTTTGGACAAATGAGATATGTAACTGGAACAAGACTCTGGGAGTAGCGATCCTGACATGGAAACTGGAACCCTAGTAAAGCATAAGACATCTGCGAAAGATCTGGGATTTGAGTTACACATTTTAAGGAGTGGGATGAGAAAGAAGTCATTCTGAGGAGCTGTTTAAAGAGAAAAGAAGCTTATTTTGGCTAGTCTGTTGTTTCCAATGCCAGGGGATACAATGTAATTACACACTTGTTCTGCACTGACAGTTCTGGATCTTTGCTTGTGATTCAATAAAAGATGTTTTGATTCTTATTCATCTTTTTGGTAATCTATTAAATGAAGAAAGAAGTTGCACCTTGACTCTATGTTGGCTGGAATGTTTACATGTCCCTAAAGTCATGCTTAAATGATGTCTTTCTAGGCTGACAGTATTAGGAGATAGCACCTTTTGAAGAATATATATGTGTTAGCTACCCAGTTTATGACATTTCCTGGTAACACTATGAAAGACTAAGGCAATTGTGAATTTAGGGGAATATTAAATGATTAAGTTTGACTAAAATGTTTCTTACTGCAATTGGTCCAAAGTAAGAGGACAATGTTCTTCCATCTTTTTTCAATATCCTTTCATCACACCATCAATGATCTAGTGATTTTGTGAACTTCTTACTTGAATCTATCTCCTGTAGCTCACTTTCTATCTTATCTTCATTTTTTCAAGCTATTTCCTGACCAACATTCAATGACACACTGTAGACATAATCTAACAAAAGGTGCTTGTCTGAGTTAGTGATTTGTTTGAACAATTCTCTTCTCTGACCCAAGAAGGACCTATAGGGAAGTTAAGAAGTTTACAGGTAAAAAGTTAATAAAGTGGAAAGCATAGAGTGTAGGAAGGTTATGTCTATTTAAACAACAAGTATAAAGAGCACCAGGAAAACAGTACTCAGAATAAGAAATCTCGCTGTTTATCTACATATGGAAAATGAAAAAAATGCACCCATCTCCCTTGTGTCTGTGCTATATCAATGGATTTCTGGTCAGAGATAAACTCCTGATTAAAAGTTGAGACTATTATGTAATATTTACTGTGTGCTTAATGCTGAGCAAAGGCATGCCAGTTTTGAAACTCTAATGGTTGTCTGTTCATTGTTATCTTCTAGATAAAAAGATAGATGGTTGTCTGTTCATTGCTATCTTCTAGATCAAAACGTGAGCTAATTTTTGTCCTCTCTCAGGATTAACCACCAGTTATTCACTTTTTTCTTTTTTTATTAGATATTTTCTTTATTTACATGTCTTACGATATCTCCTTTCCCATTTTTCTCTCCAAACAAAAAGCAAAAAAAAACCAATAAGAACAAACCCCTGTTCCCTCCCCTCTTCCCCTTCACCCCATCCCCATCCTCTACTGCTTCCTGGCCTTGGCATTCCCCTACACTGGGGCAGAGAACCTTCACAGGGCCAAAGACCTCTCCTTCCACTGATGATTGACTAAGCCATCCTCTGCTACATATGCTGCTGGAGCCATGAGTCCCACCATGTATACTCTTTGGTTGGTAGTTTAGTCCCTAAGAACTCTGAGGGTACTAGTTAGTTCATATTGTTATTTGTCCTAAGGGGCTGCAAACCCTTCAGCTCCTTGAGTCCTTTCTCTCGCTCCTTCATTGGGGGCCCTGTGCTCAGTCCAATGGATGGCTGTGAGCCTCTACTTCTGTATTAGTCGGGTACTGTCAAAGCCTCTCAGGAGATAGCTATATCAGGCTGGATTGTCTTTCCTTCAGTTATTTACTGTTTAAAAACACAATTGGATGTGCTATTTTTCCCTAAACCTCAAGGACATTAAGAATTTGTCATACTGCATAGTATAAATCTGAAAGCTCTTTTGTTTCAATTAAAGGTATCAAATAAATTGTGACATTCTGTTTTCTGTAAGGCTGGGATTTTGGCCTCATTCACTCTTTGTTTCCACACATTTTCTTTAATTATTGCAGTGCATGGTTGGTTGATTCCTCATTCTCAGGTGGATATCTCCATACCCATGTGTAAGCAGCATTCATTGAACTAAATGGGTTATCAAAAATTAAAAAAAGGAGGAAAGAAAGAATAAATGAATGAATGAATGAATGAATGAATTGAATAGATTGATGGATGGATGGATAGATGAAAAGTTTGGGGGGGGGGTTCTGAAAACACCAGGCCTGGCAAAGTAACAATCCATGAGAAGCAAGAAAGAAGACTGGTCAACAGGACTCAGTAGGTGATATTGGTTAAAACTTCTAAAGTCTGACACAGGGCAATTAATTTTAGGCATATTTAAGTACAGTAAAAATTGGAAAAATATTCAAAGGTAGTACTATGTACATGGTAAGTCATAATTACCCTGAAACTCTTCTCAAAAGACATGTAATTTCTTCCAAGATAATGAGTTTTATAGGAAGGCTACATGTGTTGTATTAGGGGCTTAATGGAGAATCTGGTGTGGTCTCTGTCATACAGAGAGCATAGAAGTCATCTGGGCTACCAACCATCTCTGGTCTTGTGTGCAGGAGCGTGTGGGAGCTCCTGGCCATAGATATAGCACAGAGGTATCCTAGAGTATTAGCTACTGTCATTCCCAGGCTTCTGGGTGGAAAGCAGCTTTTTGTGAAGGGACAACACTGGATATTTAACATGTCTGGTTCTGCTAGTAGTTATCTGTGAGTACAAGGCCTTTTTGTGCATCTTATAGAAATGAAGGAAGGAAGGAAGAATGGAAGGAAAGGAAGGGAATGGAAGGGAAAGAAGAAAGGAAGCAAGGAAGGGACACAAGGAAGGAAGGGAGCAAGAAAGGAAGGAAGGAGGGAAGGAAGGAAAGAAAGGAAAGAGAGAAGAAAGGAAGAAAGAAAGCAAAAAGAGAGAGAGAGAAAGAAAAGAAAGAAAGAAAGAAAGAAAGAAAGAAAGAAGTGAATCAGCAGCAGAAGGAAAAGGAAGAACAGGAGAGAGAGGAAGAAGAGGAGGAGGTAGAGGAGGAGAAAGAGGAAGAAGAAATTTACAGGTTGTTATAGATAAATAAACCAAGAAAAATTTGTTTTCTCTCATGGAAAAAATTTACCTAGCGATTTCCCTCTTCATTTAATTTATTGTCACTCAATATGGAGTTGTAGTGAAAAGCACAACCAGATCCAGGAGAAACCACAGGGCCTTTGTCTATTAGGATCCATGAACACAGCCACTTCTTGACAATTGTATAAAAAGATTTACAAGCCAAACTGGAAACCCCAAAACAGAATAATCAGAAATAGAAGCTGTGACCTGTAGAGATTGTTCAGTAGTTAAGTATGATTGTTGCTATTGCGAAAGAGACATATTTAGTTCCTAGAACCCAGGGAACCCACATGTTCTGTGTCAGTTCCCACAACTGACTAGAACGCCAGCTCCAGGGAATTTAATACCTTTTCCAATTTCCGTGAGCAGCACCAGGCAAGCACATGGTCTAAATAAATACATGTAAACAAACACACATATACTATAAAATTAATTAATTAATTAATATATTAAATGTATAGGCTTTACAACTAACAATTAAGATCAGTGAAAATATTGTTTTTATATTATGAACAATCCAAAGTATAAGGAATGAATTATTTCATGTATTTTATTTCTGTTTTTTGAGAACTTTGTATATAAGTGCTGTATTTACATTACTTCCCCTTCTCTCTCTTCTTCCTGCAACTTCTATGCCCCCTTATCAAATTCATAGTCTTTTACTCTTAAGTTAGTCCTTTATTCATTATTGTTTTACATAGATATAACATTATACATACAGACACAAACATGTAAACACACACACATTTATAAATACAACTTAACATATTAATTTAGTGTTGTTCAGATTTATTTGTGTTTTTTAGGACTTATGGGTTTAATAGTCTACCAGTGGTTGGTTATTCATGGAAGCCAAAGAAAAATGGTGATGACTCCATTCTTTTTCTTTGCATATCTTTTAAATATTACTAAGGACTTGTTTTAATATAAGAGGAAATAAGATAAACATACGCACACATACATACACATAACACATGCATAATCACTGCTACTAAAATACAAATATAGGTAAAGGTGATAAAATTAAAACTTATAAGAGGGTAGTATGATTAAAATTTATTGTCCACATAAGTTTAGATAAGTTATAATTACTTTTATTGTCATTGTGAAAAATTGTCTTTCTGCAACAAGTAAGGGGAGGGTTATTTGGCTCATGGGGCTTCGCCCTTTCATTCTCTCCCTGAGGCATCAGAACCTAAAATCTTGCATTGGGTTAAATACAACTGTAGTTCCTTTTCCCTTCTTTCCAGTGATTGATGGAAACACTCACTTGTCCAGACACTTCATGTTAAGTAAATGGTTTTATGATTATAACTTTAATTTGAATGTGCAAGTGTAGGCACAATAGACACACTTGGGAATAAAGTACACAGCAAAAGTAGCTCAATGAAAAAATAACACAACATACAAAGTCTCTAAGTGAAAGTAAACCAAGAAAGCAAAACCAATGGCTTTTCTTGTTTCTCTTAAAATCAAATCAATGACTTAACTCAAAAAAGTAACCAGATATAAGTGGTGCCAGTGAGACTCTGAGAAGAGAGAAAACTCTGGTAAGTTTTACTTGTGTGCATTTAATATGTTAGATTCCACCAAAAGGATAAACATGACAGGACATGCCAGGACCACTTTTATTCCCACTTTCCTTGGGAAATAATTTGGTACTTAATGACACTCACAGATTTATTTGTATGTCATTTATGGCAACATAAGCAGATTGAATGGCATAGGTAAATATGGACAGAGCAAAGCTGAATTCTCAGGCCAGATGAAATGTGCATCATCCAAATGATCTTGTAAAATTCTTTGCAAGGCATTGTCAGGAGAGCTTCAAATTTCTTTGTCTGTGAGTAGAGAGATCATTTTAGAAGACTCTATAAAACCAGTAGTGTGGTGGGGTTTTTTTGTTTTTTTTGTTGTTGTTGTTTTTTGTTTTTTGGGTTTTTTTTTGTTTTTTTTCAGTGTTTTTTTTTTGGCAGTTTTTTCCTTGAAAATGGACTTCTATGTCTCTGCTTCTCAGAAACACTAACCCACACATTCAACAAGTTTCTTCGATTTATTCTTTTCATATTGACAAAAGTATAGTATTGCCTACATAAACTAAAACACTGTGATCTCTGTCTGACCTAGTCACGGGTGCTGCCAGTCCAGTGTATAAATAAATAGAGCCAACAGCATAACAAGCTTCTGTCCTGTGAGACTTAACAAAACCTTGAAATTAAAGCTTTAATTTTGGCTAAGTACATGGCCCTCAGGCAAAGTTATAAGAGAAAACGATTTTCTTTAGGAAAATTTATGAAGCTGGAAAGAAAGATTCTTTGTCTCAGTTCTCCTATCCAACACATCCCCTGAGTACGTTACTTCTGTCTTCCACTTTCTAATCATACATATACATGGCCAGTTATCCTGTCTCCTCTGCTACCACCTTCCTCAAAATTGACACTTCCCATTTCTCCTTAGAATTCTGCTACTTCTACAACACATCATTGAAGGTGCCTAGCAATTTGCTTATCTTTTTCATCCCACTTTCTAGTGATTCCTCCATAACCATCAGATATGTGTGAACAGAACCACATTGCACACCCTTGCCTAGGAATGCTCAACACAAATTCCTAACTCTCTGGAATAGGCACATAAGTCTTACTTTTCACATCCTTCATCCTGCTGGTCAGACCTTGTTTAATGTTGACATTCTCTGTTGTGGAGATGGCTCAGTAGGAAAGAGCACTTAATGTGCAAACCTAAGGATCAGAGTTTGGATTGCTAGTACCTATGTAAATAGTTGGGCATGCTCACTTGAGCCTCTAATTCTGCTTCTAAGTGGGTGGATATAAGGAGGGCAGAGACTATAGTTAAAGTAAATAATGTAAAGAGTGATAGCAACTGAGGAACACACCCAGAAACTTCGTAGAGGTCTTCTAGGGGAGTGTATAGGCTTACATGCCTTAGTGTGTGTGCTCTCATACTATATACCAAGCATAACCTTCTTTAGTCATGTCCAAGGAAGCACCTTTTACCATTGTACCTTATGTCCAATATTCCTCCCTGAAATAATTTCATATTTCTTCTGCATTTGTTCCTTCAGTAGACTTTCTACTCCATGAAGTTTGAGAGTTTATCCTGTTTACATTTTCAAACATGGAAACAGGGGTGATGTTTTACCCCCAGTTGGACAATAATACGTTTTATCATTTTATAAAGTCCATCAAGTATTTTTTCTTCCAATAATACTACCAAAGAACCAACGTATGTATCACTAACCAAAGATTTTTGCTCTCTGAAAGCGACATCGAATGAATAAGCTAATATTTTGTATACAGTTTATAATGTAAATATTGCTAAAATCAGGCCTAAGAAGAAGGTGTTGGATTTTCCTTATCATCCAAGAAAAAAAACTTGTTTAAAATGTGAGAATTTTATTTTTATGCTATAGATACATTAAGGGGGAAGGCAGAAATTAGTCATGACAAGAAGCATAGGCACCACAAAGTTGACACAATTGTTCCATTGTTTTGGAATTGTATGGATTCATGGACCTCAGACCATGTACCCAATATTTAAAGTATGACTTTTCTTTTGGCTATTGAAAATAGAATTGGTTTGTCCACTTCGAAATTTAGTCAAACATCATATGGGTCATAAAACCTAAGTATCAAATTTACTTGAAGATTTAAAAAATATATGGAAACGTGCACCTTTTTATTATAAATGAAGATGTGAGGACCCATGCTCCTGTCTTATACACATATTAACACTTGGAAACATGCCTTCTCCTTCTCTGGATCTTATAAAACACAATGACTACTTTTACTCCATTTTAAAAGCATTACTACAATTAAAATCATTCCTCTTATTATTAAAACATTGTTTTGCAAGTAATTCAACATTGATAACAGGAAGCAAAGATATGAAGCAAACTTTGTCACTCCCTCTGGCTCCCCTCTTTCTCATTTTACTCTACAAATCTCGGACTTTCCATGTAAAAAAGTGTCCTTGGTTAGAAGAGCAATCTTTAGTTTTAAGAAGTAGGAATATTCAGATATAAAGTTAACTCAGAGAGACATTATAGATTTCTTGGCAAGGCAGGTCTATAATACAATGTTTCTTTGGGACACATTATTGGCTTTTTTCTTCAGATATTCTTGGTATCATTTTCTAAAGTAAAACCTCTGATGGGCAGTTCAGAAGCAAATTGAGATCTGGCATTACTGCCTTTCACAGGCCACTGGTGCCCAGTGCTTCCCTCCGGATGCTGAGTGCAGGATAGAGCGTCACGGATGTCACCTTCAGAGTGAAGAATGGCAGCTGATTTTGTTGTTAACAGGAGTCCTATTATAATAACTTCATACCTCAGTTGGAGCAGCGAGACCAGGCACAATTATGGAATATTTTAGCTAAGCAGATGTGCCTCAATTCTTTGTAGAGATTACTAGATTCTTTCAAAGCTCAAGAGCAGAAATGACTTTCTCATAATGTTAGACTTGGGAAATCAAGGCAGAACATCAGCACTTTTTGCCCTGAAAACTTTATGCCAGCTTGTTATTCTACATGGGGAGAATATTCACAACTCATGATAGCACTATTACTCACAAAGAAGACAATGATCTAGAAAATGGACATAGATTACTGAGGAATACTGTCTGGAATATTCATCCTGGTCAACGGCAGGTAAAGGATTCACTTGTCAGTTGCAGAAAGGGATTTGTGGAGAACACTGGCATTTCTACAAACAGTGCAAATATCAAGTGGTCTTCCGCAATAAGAAGTTATGGTAGAGTCAAGTTCAGGCTCTGCAAGGGGACTTAGGGATGGATTTTGATACCCCAAATGAGATGGGCAGAACACAAAGCATCTTTTGGATATGGCAACAGAACTGTTTATGGCTCTCAGCCTCATTTAGTACTTTCTGACATTTCCTCCTTTGTCTCTGTAATGAAAGGGAACACCCTGGCCGATAGATTTCTATCTTAAATTTGGTAACCTCCAGAAAATCAGGGTCTGTTTAGTGAAATATTGATGTTCTCTTGTAATAGGAGAACAGAGTTTCTGATTTAATTTGTGTTGAGACTCAGTGATTTTCCACATTCTTCACTTGGGCATTTAAGCAACCAGTAAATAATGATTGTGGACCTGCAAGTATCTGCTTAGGAGAAAAAAATAGGTTTTCTAAGGAGGAGTGAACATTTCCAAGGTAATTTTATTCCTTCATTATCAATTTTAGTGGAAAAGCTTTTTGTGCATTTAAACTCCTAGCTCATAATAAATTAAGCATATGTTTACTTAAACTTTAGTAAGAATGCAGAATACTTATAATTATTTATAAGAGAATAAAGTACTAAGAATTTTCCCAACTTGAGGGTAGGATTTGACAAGGTCAGTTCCACGTCTGTTGCAAAAGTTGGGAGACCTCCGTTAGTATCCCCAGGATCCATATAAAAATGCCAGATGTGGTTGTGCATATCTGTAACCTCAATGTGTTGGACAAAGGGGTTGAGACAGGTAGGGCAGGTAGTTAATGCATCTGGAAAGCACCTGGTTTATATGCAGCACAAGGAATACACACACACACACACACACACACACACACACACACCTCTCTCCTGCTTCTGCCCTTTAAGTGTAGGTATTCCAGATATGCAGTAAGACCATTACTGCCCTGTTATGTGGTGTTTTTCATCAAACCCATGGCTGCCTGCATGTGAGTCAAACGCTTTATCAGCTGACCAACTTATACAGTAGTCTTTATCTTGAATAAAATTGGTTTTTAATCTGATGACTAGCAACTTTATCAACTGCTGGGACATCTTGGAAAGAGTTGCTAATTCTCTAGTTACCACAAAGAGCCATTTTTGTATTTCATTGGTACATTAATTCAATCAAAAATAAATAAGGAGGTCCAGATGCCATGAAACCAATAAATAAAATAGTCCAATTCTCTTCCCTGATAGGCGTTGTACACAAATAGTTTTGTTCACAAATTTTGCCTCCACATTTTTATTAGTACTTGATGTCAGTTTTCCCAACAAAAAATGATAAATGTTACATTCAGACATCACTGTCTACGTGTTTAAAATACAACTGTGAAAGGAAAGACTACAGAGGGTGTCAATAATTATACTATATACAAGTCAGGTTAATGGTGTTCTGGATTGGTGAATGGTTTTGCCAAATCTCAAGGTTATTCAGTGACAGCTCTATAACTAGTAACTAGGTTTATAGTTCTTAGGTTTAGTTCCACAGACTGCCATTAACACACACACACACACACACACACACACACACACACACACACTAGTGTGATATAAATTTACATTCTCATGGTTTTGGAGACTAATATTCCAGCATTAATCAATCAGCAGACATGGCTGCTTCTTGGGCCTTTTGGGAGAATTATTTGGGACTCTCACTCCTGGCTTTAAGTGCTTATGTTGGCCTTTAGTTTTCCTTCACTTCTTGTGAGATCAGACCAATGTCTACTTTTTCTGTTGCATGGTATTCATTATGTGTACTTCTGTGTCCCTGTGTCTTTACATGATTTTCTTTATAAAAGCAAAGAGCACTTGACTTTGGATATGTCTTTCTCTGTCTCACCTTATCGTAACTTGATTATATTTCTAACTAATTCTATGTCCAATATGGTTCTAAGTCCTTCCAGTTATCAGCCCAGGGAATAGAACTACAAAATATGTTTTTGAAAGGACAATTCAACTTGAGTCACAAACACCCCCCCACACTTACATATAACATTAAGATACTTTTACCCTTAAAAGAAATGTTTTGTCATACTCCAAATGTTTTGATTTTCAAGCCAGAAAGAAAGTATTGAGTGTAGAAAAACATGGACCATGGAAATCACTTATATTACTTCTTAAAATATAAAGCTGATTATGATTCTGTGAAACTCGTATCTAATGTTTGGAAAGTAGACAAGTAAAAATTAGCAGTAACCATTCCTAAGCCTTTTCCTTAATTACATACCTCTGATTCTGCTTACTTTCTTAACAAATAACATGTGTAAAGAAAAGGAAAAGAAAAATCCATAATTCTAATTAAGATTAGTGGCATTCATGTGAAGTACCCCATGGGAAATTGATCTAGGTTGCTGCTCCTCTGGGCTTCCTCACCTCTATAAATTCCAGGTAGGCTTACTTCCTGCCCTGGGAAGCAAACACCACTCTGGAGAACGTAACTCATTTGTAAGGTATTTCCAGAACAGAAGAAAAGTTGTGCCAAATGTTGCAAATCATATATGATCTCTGCCATGAGACCTTCAAATGATTTCATTTACAAGCAAGTAAAGCTAACTGTAATGTGAGCTGCAATCCTTCCAGGAGAAGATCTGTGTATATTTCTATTTGCTGTGCTGCTGAGACTCCAGCCTTCACAGGGTGGAGGCCAGGAATATTTGTTGAGACTTCCACACATTTCTTACTGCAAAAAGGAATGTACAATGTTTAATCAGCAGGACACAACAGGCTACAATTTTGTCTTTCAATGGCCATGAAAAATAAGTTTAACTATTTCTATGGTAATTAGACCTATTATGAATTAGGTAAAAGAATTTAAAAAGTTCCTGTTAGTTGATGAGAAATGCGAAAAAAGTTGTTAATACACCAAGGACTAAGAATCCAACATTCCTAGAAAGAGTAAAGCATGAATTTAGTAAAGAAAAACATATGTACCATAAATAATACTACATGGGTAAATAGCTGGATCAATTTGGGGGGCAGGGAATTAAAGTACCATGTCAGGTAGGACTTAGGTATTACTATAGCTCTTCAGATATATTCCTTTTGATTTTTCACTGATGAAAGGGCCAAAGTGTGACCTATAGCCAACTTTCTGAAACCATAATCCTCACCCAAATATTATTCACTTCTTACCTGAGTATCCCTGTGCTGGGATGGCTAGACATACATAGCTTTTAGCATAAATATCTCAATTCAGAAAATCCATCAGTTCCAGGCATTGAAACAATTCACCTTATGACTTTGGCCCCTGAGATGTGAACCACAGTGGGATGCAGTCTGAAGTTCACATAAACGAACTGTGTGCATTGGGTAATGAAGGAGGAACAGGATTTTAAAGTTTATGAGGAAAATTTGATGTAATAGAAACTTTGAGGTGACTAGTACATTATTTCTCTTTTGTTCTGCAGGACTCTTAGTCCTGATGTGATTTATGTGGTTTTCCTAAAGATAGTACTCATAGAATTTAGCAGTCACTTCCATTCCTAGGAAGATACCTGTAATCGAATTTGATGCTTGCTTACATCTATGGACATAATGTCCCCACTATCTATGCTCTTTCCCCAAGGTGATGATATTGAGATGGGTATATTTATTTTGGCAACTAAGCCATAAGTATGAATCCTTCATGGATAGCATTCATCCTATCCATAAAGTTCACAGTCACGCTTTCTACCATGTGAATTCGTGTTGGCAGAGCAAACGATGTGAATCAGAATCAGAACCATTACAGCATAAGAAATCTGTTGGCTCCTTAGTAGTGATTTTGTAACCTCAAGAACTCTGTGTGTATGTGTGTGTGTGTGTGTGTGTGTGTGTGTGTGTGTGTGTGTGTGTGTGTATTGGGGGTGGTGTTTGTTTTATAGACACCAAGTTTGATGCATATTTGTTATAGAAGCATGAGGAGACTACAATATATTGATAACATTTTTATTTCAGAATTTTGTAAAAGGACAACATTCATTTGCCATCAGCTTCTCTTTTAGAAACTTTAAATTACAGAAGTAAATCTACTAAAGAAACCTTCAGAATCAGATTTTGGAATGGTTATGAACAATACTACTCCTAGTAAGATATAAAAAAATGGATGGACTCAGAATATATAATATTAAGATAGGTCATAGACTGTGAAAGGAAAAAAGTCACACATGGTTTCCCTCATACAAGAAAAGTAGCCAATAATATATGAATATATGTGACCATATGGACAGGTTGTTACCACATAATATGTAGAACATGAAATAAAAAAAAAAAAAATGACTCAGGGCAGTGGTGGCACACACCTTAAATCCCAGCACTTGGGAGGCAGAGGCAGGCAGATTTCTGAGTTCAAGGCTAGCTTGGTCTACAGAGTGAGTTCAGGATAGCCAGGACTACACAGAGAAACCCTATCTCAAAAAACAAAAATCCAAGCAAATAAGTAAAAAAATGTGTTAGGTTAGCAGGTATAGGCAAGGACTGAATGCATGTAATAGACATAAATTACAAATGAGGATATAAATTTAATTTAATTGTTTTTTAGTTCTAATTATGTCATGAATTTTCATTTTGGCAAAAGATATATGGGTAAATATGTGTTTGATAGTGAACGTAAAAAATTCTAAATTTAATTGTCTGGATGTTCTTTGAGATGTATAAACTTGGATGTGGTTAACTTTTAATGCTTGGTACTTTTTGTTTCCAAGCTTTGAAATAATAGATTTGGTTTTAAAAAATTAAAACAAGAAAAACATGGGACAGAAATGGCAACCCTGTATGCTCGAAATTAGAAACACAAACCATAAATATTTCCATATCCACAAGGCTGGTGACCTCTTCTTGTTTTGAAACATCATTTCAAGTGACTTGCTATAATAAGATTGTCCTATAAAATTCTTCATTTATGCTGATTATCTGATGGCCAGGGGAGAATCTTACTACATCACTGGCCAAGACCTCACTTTCTGTTTTAGGAGGAATGTGTTTTACACATGAATGGAGTGACAAGTTACATCCATTGTTTGCCAGCTGCTATAAGGTACTGTTTAAGAGTGGATCATGAAGGCTCTGTGACATAGAATTCTTAGAAAATAAAAGCTGGACAAAGGAGAGCATGTTGTCACGAAGAAACTCAAGCTTAGAGTTTCTAGAATAACCAGAGATTCACTATTCTCACAAAAACAGTTCACCGTCTGTTAGGCAAGGGTTGGTCTTGGTGATGGTCAACTTGCAACAAATGAGGGAAACATCAGAATTGACTGGCCTTCACATTTTTGCCAATCTGCACACACACACACACACAAGCATATATATACACATACTTTTTAAAATAATATAAATAGATTATTAAGAGTTACTTCTTGATGCGCTAAATTCAAACAGGAATTTTTCTTAGGAAGAGTACCATGACTCTCCAAAGTGAATTGGGTTCCATTATATCTTCTGTAATGTCCTTTCTAGGTAACTTACTTTTTAGCACTTATTGAATATCTGTCACCTTCACAAGACGAAGTTACTAGAAGGAAAGAAATATAGATAGATAGATAAATATAGATATACATATAGATATACATATAGATATAGATATAGATATAGATATATTGGTATAAGCCCAGAGCCTACCAAAATACATGTATAATTAAGTCAGACTGAATGGAAATGGCAACTGAAACTTAACACATGTCTACCAAGCTACATAGAAAATTCCATTCATTTCTCTGAGGCAGAAAGTAGTACATTAGCTAAAAACATTTTTAAGAAACTGCTTAGTAGTTTCTTTTGTAAGTTGAAATAAAGAAAGCAGTACAGTCATGACATCAGGCTTGTTGCCACAAGTTGGAAGGAAGGGCTTTCTAAATGGCACTGACCAGGTGGCCACTCCATTCTTAATATCAGAAGAAAGATAGATTAAATTACTGCAATGAGAAACAGGTCCCTATGACAGAAGGGTTGCCCTTGGAGAACTGTATTAATATTTAACAAGTCACAATCTTGCAGTTGAGTTTTATTACCGTTGTGTAACAGAAGAAATCAAGAGTTGCCAAGTATACTCCCACAGCTGTCTGGATAAAAGTTGCCATTTCTCACCCAATTTATAATCTAATTCAGTTCCAAGTTCATAACCCACAACAAAGGGCAAATGTCCTCATTTTGAGAAAGATTCCTACAGTGACTCTACAAATATCTAGTAAATAATACTTTATCCCTCCTCCAAAACATACACACACACACACACACACACACACACACACACACACACACACACACGGAAGATGTCTGGGAAAGTAAAAAACTCAAGTGTAGACTTAGGATGGTTTGAACGTGCATCTCTCTTGGTAGAGAAGTTGGGACTTCCTAGTTTCATGAAGAGCAAAGCTATTTATGCTGGTAAAGAACACAGATCCCTATCGTGAGATGCACAATTGTCTAAAATGGACTTTGGGTACTTCTTTTAAAACATTTTGAGTACTAGTTCAGAGTATTTCATCTTTCTTGGTTGCTAGACCGCAGCAACCAGGTCAGCACTCCTACACACATTCATGCCCAGAGGTACAATGTGTTGATTTCATGTCCTCACAGGCCATTATCATTTCCCTGCCCTGACTATATTATGCATTACTCTAATATGGACACTGTGGAGCCGAGTACCAGGCTAGGAATTAAACACAGAAGGGTTAGTGATTGGTATAGCAACCTGCCAGGAACCTCTGATCATGAGGATATATAGAAACCCAAAATTCTTACTTCTATTTTCTCTGAGTTCTCACTGTTTCTTCAATTGACAATTTCTTTTAAAGAGGAAAAAATGAGATGCTACAGCTACAAGGAATGTTAGTGTAAAATAGAGAGAGATGGTACACTGGGGAAGGTAAATAAAAGGTTTGCAGCTAGATAGATAGCTAAGCTAATCAGATAAGAGAAAGGACACAGCTTTAAGAAACCCAACCCAGGCTCAGCAGCATCTGGCTGGCTGCTTAGAAATATCTGCTGAAGGACACATGAAAGATATTGTTTTCTCATCCACGTATTAAGTAAGAATGGTTTCTAAATGATTTGCTACCTCTTCCAGAAACTAGACCACTTCAGATTGACCCATATACAGGGAATAAACTATCAAGTTACTGAGAAAAACTATGACAACTTTGCTGTCTAAAATAATGGTGAGCTCACAAAGATCCATGGTGAAATACAAGCTGCTATCATGGGCATAAGAAAAAAGACAACATGATCTAATTGATGGATAGCAGACCACATCAAGTTCATAGACAAGTACTACATGCTAAGTTCCTAACTAGCAATGCAAAGCAATGTTGGTGTCAGCCAATGGATTTAGTCAATATGAGCAGCTAACTAGTGAGTTAAACATGAAAACAGGATGTGGGATTCAACATGTGACTCACCCTATTATTCGCACAGTAGCATGGAGATAGCAAATAATAGATTGTCTCTTTGATTGGGGGCCAAGGAGATATGTACAGAGCTTTGGATAGCATTGACTCAGCTTACAATATGCAAAGAATAATCTAATATCAATATTAATGATTACAGGTTTACTCTAACTTTTGCCATAAGTACTATAAAAACCTTTAGACCAAACAGCTCAATGGCAACTCCATTCTTGGGTCCCTCCTATTTATTCCACGTATGTGATCTAAACTTTCCTGTAATTCTTCTACTATGTAAGGGTTCTATTTTGTCTCTCTGTAGTAAATCCTTCTTTCTTAAGCTTTCTGTATATAATAGAACTTCTTAAACATACCTGCCATTGAGCATGAAATTCATATATACATATATACATATGCATATATATACACATACGCATATATGTATATATATGTATATATGCATGTATATAATATTTATATTCACTCATGCCAGGTAGAATTTCTTTAAATTGCTCACCTTCACTTTTATCTTGAGCAGTCTTTACTACAAGATAAACAGGTATACATTGGAGTAAATTGAAATGTTTAAGCAAACAATTTATATGTATTTTCTTTATGGGGTTAGATAAAGTAAAAGAAGAAAGAAAAAAATTAAATTCAGAATGAAAACCACTGGACAAATAGAAAGGGAAAAAAAGAAATTTCAGTTTGTATAGTTTTTATACAAGTTGTCCACTCATAGTGAAAAGAGCATGACTTAAAAGGTCCCAATTTATTTCTTGCTTCCAAAGCTCACATAATAGAAAACAATGGATCACATATTCATTCATTCATTCACTCATTCATTCATTCATTTATCCATATTCCCAATCTTCTTGCGATTTACTTGATTATCATCTTTCCTTCTCTGAGGACAGAAATTGAGGCATCTTTAGGAGTTGAAGCCACAAAATATTAGTTTACATGGTACTTTCTTCTTAATAACATCCAATTCAAAGAATAGAAGAAGATACTAACTGTAAGGATTGTAACTCTTGAATATATAGGAAAACAAGGAATAAATACAGTCCATAAGATGTGTTATGCCTCTAGAACCTTGTCAAGCAGAAGATAACATTACCCCATGTATGAGAATGTCCTCCAGATGCAGCTCTTGAGGCAGCCCCATATCTTCTTGTCATATGTGAGTTCACTGGCTCCCATAGACAGTTCAAAAATGCTGGCTGCTTCCCTAGTCTAGGTGGGCTACTTTCTTAGCTCTTAGTATATTTTCTCTAACAGCAGGCAAGTTGTCTCCAGATATAATTTTCAAAAGAATGATAGTCCTTACCTAGAAAATAATGCTAGTATTTGGTCCAAAAAGATAAATTTACCTACATGTTTTGAAACCAAAGCATGGTCTATATTGTTTGGAAGAGTAGCTGTAGTGGAGTTGAAGTTTGAAGGTTCTCAGTTGCAACTCAGATATAAAAGTGACATTTCCTGATAGTTCCTCTCCTTCCCACACCACAACCTCATTATTCAATGCTGGTTGTTGGAACAAAACAAACTAAGATACTAAGCAAAGTGTAATTTGTAATCTCTCTCTTTTATTGGGGGGAGTGTGCTACAAACAAATCATATAAAGGATTGATAGGTAATTTCCTATATCTGACTTGGAACAATAACAACCACCACCACTACCAGCGCCAACAACAAAGCAGATGAATAGATGCTAGCGGAAGAGTCAGGAAACAGTATATGCTGAATGCATCACTTGATTAGGCAGAGAAGAAAAGGAACTCTGCACCATCTACAACTTTACTGCTACCCATGATGATTGGCTGAAATAATGATCAGGAGCCACATGATAGATGTGTCAGTTATTCAGTGTCTGATTCATGAGAGTAGGTATTCTGTCCTTGACAATGGTGATTATCATTATTTATTTGGCAGTTTGAATTGGGCCAGATATAGTGATATGAATTGTATTATCCAAAAAATCCTTATAACAATGGTATTCTTGTAACGATGGTGTTCTACTGAAACCCTTTCTTGAGAATGGGAAAAGATAATCATAGACAATTAAATCTTTATAGCTACTCTGGGAAAACTGAAAAAAAGGAAATTATCAGTTTACTTTATCTTCAAATTTCAGAAGAAATGGATGGGTCTCTTGAGTTCTGAGCATTTTGCAGGTGAGGAAACAGAAGTTTAGAGGCTAAGTTATGAAAAGTACACCAGAGACTCCTGAGTACAAGACAAAATTCTTTGAAATTTCTAGTACAATTTTTCTCACCATTAGCTTCTGAGAGTCACAGGGCAATTCTTATCAGAATATTTGAACAGTTTTCTGGTTATGTGTTCATAACCAGTCATGATCAATTTTCTAAAACATTCTAAATTATAAGTTTTCAGAGGGCCAAGGATTAATTTGTGTTAGGTTCTTCCAGGGAATTCATATGTATATGTGTGTGTATGTGTATGTGTAAATATATACATGTATATATATATATATATGCACACATATATACTATTTAAAATATTTTCACAATTATGTTGTTTCGATATATTTTCATATATGTACCTACATACATCAACAGTCTTCACTGACTCACTCCACTTCATCTACACAGCATGCACATTATACCATATATGTGAATAAGGACATATATTTTTGTGTATATGTATGTACATATATAATGTATATTTTATGCATATTTTTACTGTCCTGGAGATCATTTTGCTGTAAGAAGTTGCAGTGCTCTTGTCCACCTATTTCTATGGCTTTCTTACCTCCACAGAGATTATAGGACTTAGTCAGCATTTCTTCGTGGCCATTTGTGCGATTCATCCTTCTGCTATGACAGGAAATGCTGCATCCAGCATGCATGTGCATTGTCAGGAGGATAAGTTCTTGGCAGATCATCTTAGAAGATCAAAGAATATTTCTATCTTGTTTTCTCTTAAATACCAGTTGACATATTAAACATACTAATTCCCAGAGGATATGTTTGTGATTGATGACTTGTGACAACATTTCTTTTTTCAAAGAGAACAGAGGACATTTTAGGTGGCCAATGTCTTTGTAGTGTTTTTGACAAGCACTGCTGCTTGGGTCATCCCTGGCCTCCTTCAGTGTCTGTGTGTCTCTTGGTCATTGTCTATGTGAAGGCTACCTCTGTGCTGTTCCAGGTGCAGGAAAACACCATGTAAACAGACATTCCAGAAAGCAGCCCATCTCCATGGGGTGCAGGAGCCTGCTGCCAAACCTTAGATTCATTCAGGAGCAGGATGCATTCTTCTAGGAGAAATACATGACCTTTAGGTTCATAGCTTAGTATGTGGTTCAAAACAAAACCTCTGATTTTAGAGAGGCTTGAAGAATCCAAACTTTAATTAGAAAAGAACAAAAGGTAAAACATTTTCACATCTCCCAATCAATTTTCTGATGTCTTGGGATATTCAAAATTGAAAACTAAATCCTCAATAATATACTCAAAAGAGTTATGACACTTACAACAAACACACCATGGCTCCGGTTTGCTCACAAAGCAGGAATTTTGCACTTGGCATGCTCAGTTTCCTTTCTGTCTCCTTGTGATGTGCCAAACATTCAGATTCCTTTCCCAGCCTGTCTTTTTTCTTACTGACCTTTGACACCATCTATAGATGAAGCTGATTTCCAGGAACATGTCATACCTTTGCTCTTCTAGTGCCAATATTTTAAGTTCTCCAAATATGGAAAAGAAATACATAGTTCCAGAATGTTTAAAATCTCTTGTGAACTTTCTTTTTTTCTCAGGCACTGACTTGTTTTACAACTACCCCAGAGGGTGACAGTGCTATAGTCTACTTCCAGGTCCTGTAATAAGAGGTTTGTTAATGTGTTTAATTGTTTTCTTAGAATTTTAATGCTCCTTATTGGATTTGAGTGTCTCTTGATGCTGCTTCCTACTGTTTCCACTCCTTTAAATGTAGACTCCTTTGATTCCCAAGATACTCAAAAATAAGCTTCCACCACAAATGCATGCTAAGTGACAGAGCAGGTATTGTGTAACTTGCTCCCACACTGCATTGTCAGGAAAACTCAGTGTCTCAGTCTTTTCAGCTACCTTCTCAATTCTTTCAACGTGTCTTTAGATTGAAATATATCCCTTGGAAGACACTACCAGAGCTGTAGCAGATGTGGAATTCAGAGGACTGTGACACAGAGATAGCTGTTTTCCTTCTGGATATTTGAATGATTTGATATTGGCAAGAACATCTGCAGACTAACATGTCTCTATTAAGATCTTAACCATCTAAAGTCAGAGAGTTACAGAGAATTGGTTTAAAATGGGGTAGTAGAAATGATCAACACCACAGCATGACTTTGTGCAGCCTTTCCATCACATATCATTTATCAAAGAACTTAATTCTTAGTCCTATGATTTGCAAGTTATAGATAAGACAGGTCAGCCATGGGAGAGGAGAACATATGCTTTTATATCTTGGTGAGCTTAACATGGAGTGGAAATGTCAGTCAGCTGCTTAGAGGTCATTGGCATGATTTTGGGTTTATAAATATTGTAAACAGAGTGACCATGAAAGGGTGATTATATATAATAAATTATTCTCATCTTACACCATTTTAATATCAATGGGGATTTGCAAACTTGTAATTGGAAACCCAGGAGTCTGGTAAGCTTTAGCATAATGAGCATGTTTAAGTTCATTCCAGATCAGCAGTAAAGAGGTCACCATCACTCTCCACAATTACTATAACTGATCAGTTTGTAAAAAGCAAAATGAAATAACTCAGCCTTGCTGTAGACTCTTATAGACTTCTACAACTTAGGATGAGGCCATCTGCCAAGTTTATGGGGACTTGATTTTGTGGAACAGGACAGGTAGCAGCCTTACAGCATTGCTCATTCATCTATTATGGCAACTAAAGTCCAGAACTGATATTTGCTTTAGCTGCCTTGTGCTTCTTGGTAGGCTATCATACATATGGCCAAAATACTTACAACATAACATGGAGAAGCATACTGACAAGGAAGCCAAACTAAAAATAAACTCCCTCATCTGGATCATTAGAGAAACAGAAGCAGACAATAAGAAAAATAATTATAATTACAATACCCATCTCATTTGTAAGTATCACTTTACACTCTATGATATCTTTGACATGAAAGACAGAACAGGCATGGCTTCTATAACTAAATTATCAACAATAATGGAGGGAATATAAACACATAAATCCCAGACAGCCTCCCTGTTCTTCTAGCCTGAATTTTACAACCCTTTATGTGATTTTTCAGTAGTTTGGGTCCTGCTATTTCTTTTGCTAGAATGGAGCAGACTTTTGCCATGAAAGGCCCCCAGTCAGCCAATGAGGATGTATAATCCAGGCTCCTTTGATGTAACATAAGTTAGAGAGTAGCAGGTGGCCTTGCATGCTTGTTTATAGTGGAGTCAGGGGAGTTGTGTCAGATGTAGCAGCCCCTCTCTATCTGCATGGAATTTGTGTAAATCACAAAAGAACAGATGGAGAAATAGTTACAGACCCCTTCTCACCTCTTAGAAGCACAATCTTCCCCACCCCCTATACTATCAGCCCTTCTGCAAAAAACCCTGCAGGATTTGGTCACCCAACAGCTCTAGCATAATCATTGTGCTTACAAAACATTTAAATGCACGAATTGTACAAAGAAAACAAAGGCACAGAGTGGCTGAAATGACCACAGCTGTCAAATATGTGTTTTTTCATTAAATGCTAGATGTAGGTTAAATCAACAAAATAACCATAGAAGTGCTATGACTTCTTTCAGTTTAAGTGCCTTGTGGATTATTTTGGAGATGGCTGATGAGGCTCGTGGCTCAGCTGGCATGTTCCTTTTGTTTTTGTATTGGAAATGCAACCATAAAATTATCTGTCAAAATCTTCTCAAAAAAATTCTAAACAATTTTTTTAAGCCTAGACCCTTGTTGATTCGTGCTGGAAATTATGAGAGACCTCATCCCATTCGAATAAAATGATCTTATTACTCAGGCATTTTTGATTTAATCCCGTAAAACTGGAGCAAATATTTTAAATGCACCAATGCACATGATCATGTAAATTGTTTTTAAGGTTTTCTACTTATAACACCGAATATACTGTGCATCTATATGCGTGTAATGTTTGTTAACCAAGAGTTAATTATTATACTTCTTATAAGACATATTTGTGTGAAACAATGTATTTAATCAGTAAGGTTGTATGAGCAATAGTTTTAGTGTCACTTGCAAGAAAATATGTTGAAAGACAAATCAGCAGGTTAGGGAGGTCTTGACACAAAGTATTTTGAAGATCTCAGGAGAAACACAGGCTTTGGCCTGCTATTTATTATTGAGTTTATATTGACTATTTGACTGCATGTTGGGTATTTAATACTGACTTTAGTCTATTTATAATTTTAAGTATGTATAAATAATACACATTAAAATACATATTCTTACTCACAGGTCTAGAGGACACATGGATGCTCATTAAAGAGACATTATTATTCAAAAAAAAACTACTTCTTGTTTTTAGGAATCTACTTTGTGGAGGGGTGTTATCATGAAAGTGACTACAATGTATTAATGAACTTATAAATTAAAGCACTGAAATATACATTATAGCAAATGATTGTTTAATAACTATTGTCATCCTCCTCTCTCAAGGACTCCAAAGTGTCCTATTTGTAAATTTTAAGAGAGAATAAAGCTATCGGGTGTGATTATCAGAAGTAAATAATTAATTCCCAATACATGTGTGTCTGAAGATAACCATTTAGATCAAGGTTCCCAAGTAATAGAGTTAATTTTTTTTTCTCTGCAGATGACATTTAGCAAATTCTGGAGACATTATTTTAAGGTATTTGTTTAAGATTTTACTGTAAATTTAATTATTATTTGCTTGTTTATTTATATTTGCGTTTCACCTTCTGGTGCTGAGATCAGAAGAAGCTTAGTGGAGTTGTTTACTCTTTTCATCCTTTGGTGGATTACAGGGAACAAACTCACATGACTAGGCTTGCAAGACCTATGTGCTTATAGACTGATTCATCTCACTGACTTGAAAAATATTTTAATTACCGTACTGACTAGGGAGTTTAATGTCTGGCTTCTAATGAGTGGATGTAAAGTATTCTGGTAAACAAGATAGTCCCCTGTATCTTTTATCTAGGGTTGATGTCAATACAAATGTGTATTTAAGATATTTGAAACTGTTTATTATAGATTTTATTTTAAGCAAATGAGACTCCAAAGTTTTGTCTTGTCAAATTATGCATATGCAGAAGACACATGTAGATGGCTTGAAGTTATTCATAAGGAGATCAAATACATGTCATACTTATATAGTGAAGTTTTCTTCTTTGAAAAGAGGTATCAAAGTATATTAAGTTTTTCTTTCAGTTTTGAATTCTTTCAGAAGCTTTCAACTATAAAAACAATCGCATTATTAAACTAAATATTAGTTGAAACAGAATTGTTTAAGCATGTATCCATACTAGAGCTTTCCACTTTTAAAACTGTTAATTTAAAAGCATCCAAGTAGTTTTATTAGAGCTAATCTGAATCAGCTTAACACATTTGTAAGAATTCATATTAGAACAGTTATATCAAAACAGGAATAAAGATGTGGTCAAATTTTCATCATGAAAGATTAAGGGCTTCTAAAATATTACACTTTAAGGAAACCAGACAGGATAGGCTCTTGTACGTTAGACCATTAGGAATATTTGCTTGGTTAGTTTTGTATGATATAAAAATAATAGGAAAATGTATAGTGATTTTTCCCCTTTAGACCTATACTCTCTGTAAAATTGACCTCTCCTTTGCCATAAGAAAGACTACAGTGAGAAAACTGTCAATTTATACCAGAAAACATTCTGTTTACTTATTTTCATTATTCCTATGTCATGTTATAAAGTTAAAAATTAAGATACCATCTTTGTAGGAGATGGTGAGCAGTAATTAGAATACTGTTAAGATATAATATCAAGCATGAACTATCAAGAATAAAACACTGATTATAAAGGCATTTGAACTATAATAACATAATTTGGAATGTAGAATTATTTGGTTTAGTTGATTCTTGATAAATAGGGTAAGTGAATTTCTTACATCTCTTTAATTTTATCAGAAGACATGAGATGATTTTACATCCCTAAAGTATGGTTTCATGTCATGGTTCATCAAAGCATCTTGTATATCTCATGATTGAAATAAAAATTATCAATGCACTTTTGCTAATTTTTTAAAAAAATTCTATCATATATATCTGTATATGATACATAATTTGAAATAGGAGAATAGCCTACAAGCATTAATAGTTGATTTTACTTTTAATCATTCAATTCATTTATTTATTGCATGCAAAGTAATTCCTGTGAAAATATCACTGCATAAAGCAATATTTGGAAAGCATTCTGTTGCATTCTGTCAACACACATTTTTCTATATAAAGAACCTGACAGAAACATGTCTAAGCTTAATTTCAGCAAGTCTTTTAATTTATGTAAAATTTCAATTTAGTAAAGCTAACTTCAGCATATCTGTCATTGTCCTCCTCATCATCTTCATTCTCTTCTTTCTTCTTTTTTATATTTATTTCTTGTTGTACTTAAAAGTCTTGTTCTACATGCACTAACTACTAATTTTGTTTCATTTTAACCTTTCCATTCAAGATGTAAGAAGAAGGTAATATTAACTTTAGCTGTTTCCCTACTTATTACAAAAATAAATACATAAATAAATAAATAAATAAATAAATAAATAAATCACAGGGGGTAAGTCATTGAAAAATTTTATTTTTTCTGGAACCTTATTTCCAGAATCAAAATAGTGAGCAATGTTCATGTGCTGGTTTGAATAAGATGGCCCCCACAGGCTCATGTATCTGAACCCATAGGGATGGGCACACTATTTAAAAGGATTAAAAGGTATGGTCTTGTTGGAGTAAGTTTGCCATTGTTAAAGGAAGTATATCACTGGGAGTGGGCTTTGTAGTTTCAAAGGTCTAAGCCAGGTCGAATGGCTTCCTGCTTACCTCCTAATTTGTATGTAGAACATTTAGCTACTTCTCCAGCATCCTGTCTGCCTGCTTGCTGGATTTTTTTTTAACCATACTGATAATGGACATAACCTCTGAAACTGTAAGCTTTCCTTTTAAACAGTTGCCATAGTCACAGTGTCTCTTCACAGCCTTAGAGCATTGATTAAAACAATCCCCAAACAAATAAAAACAAACAGTAACATCCAACAAAAGTTCAATATGCTTTGTGTAAAAATGATGCATCATAGTAAAGGTCTAGGCTGTATTTCTCTCCTGGCATTTCAGAATTAATTATACGTTACATACACATAGCATCTTTCATGCACACTTGCCATTACATTTATAGTCTTACCCATGGTCACTCAGTTATTGTCACAAGAACTGAGGAAAGAGTTGTTCCTTTTGTCCATGCTTGATTGCCAAGTTTAATACATCATCTATTACCTGCTATATTCTTTCCTATTAACCATAATTTGCAAATGCTAGTTTGTAATAAGAATTCAGACCTATAGGATATATAATCTAAGTATTTACCCACTTATTTCCTGGTATCAAGTTATGCACTGCTGGATATAGATGATGTGTTCAGAGCAGAGTATAAATTCGCAAGAACCATTATCTAATATTCAATGAAGTTAGAGAAGACTGAATGATTTTTAAAAATGTATCATTATTCATATCCAAGGCTTCCTCTGCACTTCTGTGCACCATCTGGTCCTGATGGTCGAAGTGCCAAAATACCATAAGGAAAGTTGTTTTTGTGGTATTTCCAGTCCAACCAGAATCAGAAAGTACCAGAAATCTCTTGAGAAAAGCTGTTGTCATAGGACACAGAACCTAGTTTGTCAGATCAAGAAGTTTAAGAAAAGTAGCTAAAATCACACTATGTTCCAAATTTAAATCCTCAGCAAAGAAGGGTATTCTGGATTTAAGGTTTACCAGATGTCATACACAGAAAACCCATCCCACTACTTCTTTGTACACATATTTCATTCTTTGATCAGCAGCATTACTTTGTAGTCATTGATTTGCTTATTCCTATTGTATTTGTGTATTTGTTTTTTCTAGAGTTTCTATAGATACATAAAATAACAGTTCCAATGAGAAATGAGTAGAGAAATGAAGCATGTACCAAATGGCTTTACAAAATGTACACATTTTTGTAGATTGCATATAAAATGTACAAAAATACATTATATATGTGAGGCTTCTGATAGCTACAGAATTCTTCTATGTGTCTTTATCCTTCTTTCCAGGTATATCACAGCTTGTTACTGAAATCTTCAGTCTTCACAGACTCAATCAGCATTGTAAACATAGTACCCAGAAGGTGTAGAGTGGCTTGTTCAATTTTACAAGATTTTCTTTTTCATTTAGTCCCCCAAACCATCATTTATTTATTTATCACTGACTTCAATGCAGGGTAATTGAGCTCAATTAAACAAAAAATACCTCAGCACAGGTAAAGAGGTTAAATTGTATAAAATGGTATAGCAATTATTAAATTAGGCAAAGAAATGTACCGTGCATGTATTATCCTAGAGCAAATGTCTTATAGTGCAAACTCTAAGCTTTTGTGTCTGACAGATTGAAATCTTGGTTCTACACCTGCCATTTGTATAACCTAGGGCTATTTACTTGCTTCTCTGATCTTCACATTTTTCATCTAAAAAAATTTAAAACCAATTATTTTACTGGGAAGAAAAGATCAATGAGCTGTACAATAATAAAGTCTGGGAGTATGGCAGGTGCTCTGTCACCTCACTGATGCTAGTTTTATCTGAGGATTATGAAATAATAAATAGCTGCAGGGCAGTTGCTTAAAGGAATGCCTATTGCAAGGGTGCCTTGTAACTTGTGGTTAAGTTCTATTTTATCCTTTGAAAAAAGAAGGTGTCACTGTGGGCCTGTGGCTCAAAGAAGCTACAGAGGCAATAATGCTACACTCCACTATGTATACAACCCATGCAGTTCCTATAAGCAATGTTTGAAATGGTTAATTGCAGGAAAGTGTAATAGCTTCAGAGGGGTATGGTCTGAGCTGAGATGTTTCTGAATCAATGTAAAATATATCTTTCATTCAGACATTGCTATGCCCGGTCCCAAAGAGAAACTTTTTCCATATTTAACTGTGAAATAATTCAAGTCTTTATATTCTGTGTATGTGTGTTCTGTGTGTGTGTGTGTGTGTGTGTGTATGTGTATGTATGTGGGTGGGGGGTGTGCTTGTAGGGTTGGTGGCTAAAAGTTGATATCAAGTGACTTCCTCAGTAGTTGTCCAACTTAAGTTTGAGACAAGATATCTTAATGAACTGGAAGCTCAGGATCGAAACTCAGGTTTGTATCCTTGTGTGGTAACTGAACCATTTCTCAGAACCCCCCCCCCCAAAGACATATGTTTTAACAGAAAATAAGATTCTTGTCTTTGCATTTTAGGACTGTACTGTATCTTCTGTATGTATGGTAGGGTAGTCTGCCTGAAAAACAAATCCGTTCCTTAGACAACTGGTCTACCTCATTTATGTTCTGTGGAACATTTATTTTCTTTATCAAGTTAAAGCCTGACAAGAACCTCAGAAAACCACACCATGTATGGTTCTCTGGTGTTTACCAGAGAAGTATAGCACTGATATACCAGGGTCTGATCATTAAATCCAAATTTTTGGATCCCACAGTCCCAGCTTTTAACTCAGTTGTCATTCTGTCTGATTCCTTTAGTATATAGTTTTACTATTCTGGTTTTGAACTCTCTTGAATCACTGAATGAACTGACTCACTCTAATCCTCCTTACTCTCAGAAACCATCTTCTCTTTCTAAAATTTCCACAGAACCCATATAATAAGGCAATTAAGTTGTCACTTTTATGTAGCACCGAAGGAGTACAAAAACGCACCTTTGGGAGATCGCTGAATGAACATTCCTCCTTGAACCTTGAGCAGATTGAATGGGAAGTGGAGCTACTGGCAGTTGCTTTCTTAACTCCTGTCACCCAGCTGTGTGGTTTATTGCCCAAGCAAAGCTAACATAAGCAGGTTTTTTTTTCTTTGAATGATAAAACATATATACAATTCTGTTTGAGCTTAGAGACATTGTCTTATTAGGAATGCAATCTGTCAAGGAAAGCAAAGAATGTCAGAAAAGAACTCCATTGTTTTTGTGTTATGTTACAATATACTTTTATTAGAAGGTGGCATTCCCAGGGCTGCACCTGCTACTTGCCTTTGGGAACTGGCCAGGAATGAAAAAAAAAAAATAAAAAACCTCAATGTGCACTTAAAATCTGAATGGCTCAACTGTGCATGGCTGTAACAAATACCAGGATTTGAACAGTTGCCTGGATGGAATCTCTCTCTTTCATTCTCTCTGTCTGTCTGTCTCTGTGTCTCTCTGCCTCTCTCTCTCTCTCTCTCTCTCTCTCTCTCTCTCTCTCTCTCTCTCTCTCTGTGTGTGTGTGTGTGTGTGTGTTTGTGTATGTGTGTGTGTGTGTGTGTGTGTGTGTGTGTGAGTGTGTGTGTCCCTGTCCATGTCTGAATGTAGGGATATAGTGACAACTATTTGACATAATGATTTAGTTGCTTTCCTCCATTCTTTTAGCCTTAGAGAAATTTGTAGGAGCCTTAATAGCTTATCCTTTAAAGTACTAAAAGTATTAACCTTAATTAATAAAAATTGAAAATTTTAGCAATAAATGTCAGTATTAGTGAAACAACTTGAATAAAACCAGTTACAAGAGGAACACAATACATGTAAGTACATGTTTATCTCTTTATATAGCTCTTCACATACATAAATATAGCTTTTATTAATGTCCTAGATAAATTGTTTTTCTCTAAAGAAATAAGCTTTCTTCAATGTTCTTTCTTGAATTTCTGGTTCTAAATTATTTAGAATATGTAGAAGTGATGCTTGTTGACATTAGAACTGTTTTTAAGATAATCAGGTGGCTTATCTTATAATAAGGTGGCTTATTATTTCATTTATTTCTTGGTAGCTACAGTCTAGAAACACAGAGGAGAAGAGCTAGAAAACTAGGCTGGACTAAATGTAGTGGAAAAATTATTATTGCTAGCTATTTCTGAATACTTCATCAAACCACAGAAATAGTACCTGCTTAAGAAAATCTATCCCACCTCTTAAAAAACAAACTATAAATCAAAGTAAGCAGAGTTTCTTTTCATTAATTAAAGTGGGTTTTAATTCCTGGGAACTTTATTTGAGAAATGAGACAGTAAGCCAAATTGTCTTTCTAACCTAATTAATGGTTAGCTGCCACTGACTTGCAGGTCGAAAACTTCACTAAGGCGACTTCTTGGCCTTTGCTCCATATATTTGAAGAACTTGGAAAGTGATGACTTTATAGCATGTGACCACGTGGCTCTCTCCACTGTGAGGTAAGTGCAGAGCTCAAGCATTCTCAGTGGGGGAGCAGAAAGAGTGATTAACTGAGTCCCTTTGAAAATGATGCCAAAACATTCTTCTTCAAACTCAAATGAAACTTCTACTTGGTTTATACAAGTTATTGAATATGTTGTAGCAGATGCATGAGGTTTTTTTGTGTGTGAAGATTTATGGAGGAATGGTGACTGGGTGTAAATCAAACATGTGAAATGCGTTATATTCTGTTTTGTATACCTTACTTATCTCCATAGGTCAGGATCCAGGTTAAAGAAAGGTGAAGTTTCAGGTCATTCAGAATTTTTAGCATGGTATGTTTTGCCTTTTCATTTCTTCTGGGAATTTTTGTCTAACTGGTGTGTTTGTTTACAGTGATAAATCAGATTTAAAAGCCAATTTGCTTTACTGAAATGTGACATTCTTGTGAACTTTAAAATCAATTGCATTGATTCAATTGTAGAACATAAGTGAATTCTAATGCTTTTCATGTTTATTAGCTTCTAATTTACATAAGATAGAAGATGTTAATATAGTCCAGAGTCTCTAGAAAATTATTTTAGATGATTTAAAGAAAATAATTTGCAATGAAACATTAAAACATGCATTCTTCAACTTAATTCTCACAACTGTTTCTCTTTTTTATGAAAGAACACTTAGGAACCTCACATTCGGTCAGGGCAGCCTCTGTCAGCTGCTTATTACTGTTGTTATAAGCAACATTGGTTTTTACCAAAGTTTTACCAGAAGTTAAAAAAATAACAACATGTCATATCTTTGAAAATTTTTAAAGTATAGAAATATTCACCAGTCAATATAGAGCTTACAAACTTTGAAACACTTCCCATTAATATGGCATGTAAATAACTTCCCATGAATATTTTATGAACTCCCATGCCTTGTGAAATGATTTATTTTTAAATTTTAATCCTTTGTAGATTTACATTTTAGATGCTAAGGTAATATACTATCACAAAATGATTGTGAAAGTACATATGTCATGTTCTTTGATCAAAGCAAATGTCATTTGTTTACAATTATGACTTACAGTTATCATTGGCATGGCTTCTTGCTAATTTGGATTTAAAGTAAAACTCTCTTACTGAAGTGCTGAGTTTTTCCTCTTCGCACATTCTGAGACTCAATTTCCATGCCTACAAAAAGGGTACAAGATTTCTGCCTCTTTTTTTCTGAAGAATTACATTACCTTTTTTTCAACTACTTCCATGACTTACATTAGAAAGTGCTCAATAATGAAACTTCATTGGTTATTTTTCTTGTGCCTATATTTTCCTAACCTTTATTCTTCCCTGGCCTGTTTATTCACATGGAAGACAAGCAGGTCTTCCTTTGTCATTGTTTAGGATTTGATTTTGCTGTAGAAATAAATCTATGTACTGAGGGGAATGGTAGGGCATTTGGGTTGTGGAAATACATGAAGTGAAGGACAAGTTAGGGAGATACAAATGAACCCATGAACTGCTATAAAGTGGTTATTGAGGTCACAGTAGGCATTCTTATACTTTCTTGTTTTGAAACATTTATTTTGTTCTTTCTTGTCAATTGTCACTCAGCATTTTTTTTTAAATAAAATATGAACAGGCTATGTGAATATTTTTGAGGCTGTTACAAACATTCAGACTTTTCTGGTTTGTTTTGTTTTGTTTTTGTTTTGTGTTTTTTGCTTTTGTATAGAATAGATAGAGTTTCTTCAGGGAATGGGGAAGAGAGATAAGAGGGTAGTAGAGGCAGATAAAGGCAGAGAGAGGGAGAGAGTAGAGAAGTAGAGGCCAGCCATGACCAGATGGATTGAGGAGGGAAGGAAATGGGAAGAGAGGGGGAGCAAGAGGGCAAAAAGTAAGAGAGCCAGACTTTTCTCTGTGGTAACAAAGCTTGATTCAATGGGACCTGCACTCCCTGTGCTTAGCAGGAAATTCTCTGAACTCTTTGAACTCCTTGGGAGCTGGCAAGAATGAATACAGAAAGGGGGGTAGAGGAAATCACACACACACACACTCACACACACACACACACACACACATACACACACAACCACAGAGTAGATAAAGCATGATTAGCTCCAACAACTTCTTACATACACATACATGGATACACTCACACACACACACATATATATATACATACATATATACATACATACATATATACCTACACAGTTACACTTTGAGTGGATGAAGCAAAGCTCCAACCAACTTTACACATATACATATTTACATATACACACTTGCTATATGAAGCAAACTCCAACAAGCATATTCCAACAACGTTATGTTTTCTCCCATAGTTTATATACCCTAGCAGTATCTTTTTTACATTTCTTTATTTTTTTATTAATTTATTTTTTACACTCCATATTCCATTTCCCACCTCACCTCATCCACCCTCCACTGCTCTACATCCACACCTCCTCCGCATACCCCTTGTCTCCACGTGATATCCCCATTCCCCATGTCACCTGACCTCTAAATTCCCTGGGGCCTCCAGTCTCTTGAGGGTTATATCTTTTAAGGAGTACAAAAATCACAATGTGGTTCCATTCTACTTTTCATTAAATAATGTATATTATTTAATTAAATGTATATATTTCATTAAATAATATATGTATATATTTCATTAAATAATGTAAACAATGAGGATGTGTAGAAAACCATGTACCAGAATACCTTCACATAAATAAATATGTACTACAGGCAAAGAAAACCAAAGCAACAACAACAACAAAATATTCCCAAGAACCCAGATACATTCATAACTTGTTATTGCTTAACAAAATGTAAACAAGCAAGGCCATTTTCCTTAGCCAGTTTTTTCCTTAATGGCAGGCAAGAGTTTGTGGTTACAAAGAAAGTATAAATTATTTTAGTTTTATCTTAAAAAATAATTTTATAAAAATCTTAAAAGAACCAGATACCTAAACTTTTATATAAAAGCCAAACAGTCATTTCTAATTTAAATCCTCAGAACTCACACTACTCATCAGTAATTTTTATTAAGTCATAACAGGAAGCTGAGGGCAAAATGGGTACAAGAAATCAATTGTCACCTTGATCACCAGTCCAGCTTCAACAAAGAGTCACTTCAGTCACTGCTATTAGGCTGCCATTGTCCCTTTTCCCTGAGCTTTACAAAAATCCTTAGCTTAAATATTAAGAGGTTTTTTTCCTGAACTTCAAATTGTTTTAGAAGATTTTCTACAATAGAACACAATAACAAAACTATCGTAACCTTACTAACAATCTGCTTCTCCAAATTCTTTCTAAGGGTGTTGGTCATTACTAATAATCTGCATTTCTAAATTCTTTCCAAGGGTGGTGATTGAGTCATTAATCTTCTCTAGTAGCAATGCCTGAAAAAGATCAAACATTATTATTGTGAGTGCGGGTGATACTGCCCAGTGAGGGGCAGGAAATCCCCTTTAGAGTTTTCATAAAATTCTTAGATGAAGACAGATGTGAAGGCAACAACAGAGAAAAACTTCTTAGAGCATGAAGTCCCCAGGACACATCATCTTGGGGCTCTGCCTCTCCTAGGTATACCCTTCTTGGTTGTGCTAATTGGTGGGCTACATTCTGTAAGTTCTCAAGCTCTTGCATGGCCCTCAACAGTGACGATGCCACCTTGCTTCAATTACCCACACAACTAGGTACCTCACCTTCTTTGTTCTCAAAAGTGTGCTACACTTGAGACACTGATAAGCTTTCTAAATGCATCTTACCATATCCAAATATCTAAGTAGAAATTTGAAATGGATATTGGCATTACATTTTGATTGAATTGGATAAAGCATACTTTGAGAAGTCCAGTGACTTTTCAAGACAAGAAAATGAAATGATTATTTGAAATTGTATTTCTTTAGTTTCAAGAACTGAAACTTATAAAGGGATGAATATTAGAAAAATTAAGAATTTAAGATACAGTTCAATTCGACATTGCAGTAACCAATATCATAGTAATCATAAAAAAGGAGATAATTATCTTATAAAAGAGAAAGTTCTTGAGAAATAGATGAGCTGCGGTGGTTGTACTACTTTGCTGTTTTATTTTTCATCTTTATCTTTTAATTCATAGTGATCAATCTTTGTAAGGTCCCTGAGTCCCAGAATTACAAACATAATCCACCACACCTGGATCCCTTTGCTCAACATTAAAGTATATTAAAGTATTTGTACCTTTAATTGCAAACAGTTACAACCACTCTATCCATATATAGATATTACTTCTCTATGAGGTGCTTTTATGTGGCTCACTTATTCATTCTACATGTACTGCCAAGTACCTCCTATGTGCCAATCATTTGTTGTGTCCTAGAGACAAACAAGAGTAACATGTTTTAACCTCAGAAGAATTATAGGGTGTGTGACATCTTAGCGTCTGACAGATACCAAACGAGTTCATACAACACTTTTGGAAACAAAGACAATGAAAAATATTTGCTAACAAGAGGAGCCAGCCAGCCAAAGAAACTAAAGAGGGGCCATTCTAAGTCAGGGTAAAGGGTCCTGAGCATGCTCTGACACACAATTCTTACATTTGCTGTAAATGTTCCTAATATATGAGATGGATACCTCATACTAAACAAATAAATACATAGATAATCTCTATTGTAATTTCTATAAGAGACATACATTAGAACATTTGGCATAAATATTGGTTGATATTTCCATTAAGTGAAACGAGAACTCAGAAGTTGCATGTTGCTACTTTCATTTTGGGTCAGTGTGAGTGATTTCTTTATTTTATTGCAAGATAACCTAAATTAGCATTAATATTTCCTCACGTATTTGCTACTTACTATGTAACAGCTTTGGATACAATGTAGTTTTAAACTTTAGAGCTGTTATATCTTAGTTTTCTTTACTACTTCCTTTAACCTACAAAAGCATTATAAACACAAATCAAACCGATTTGTATTTGACACCTTCAATAGTATAAATTTCTTTACTGTAATCTATTCATTATACTTCCTAAATGAGGCAATTGTTTGTAGAGTTATGTAGAAACATCTGTATATAGTGTTTCAGCCACAGAAATATAAAGACACAAGTATCATTAAAGGAGATTCTTCAATAAAGTCTTCAATAAAGGAGATTATTAGGGAGTGGTATGCTTAAAAAAGGTACTTTTTCCTTTGATGTAATTTATTTAATTATGAGTCCATATGAATTTATTATTAAGTATGATTACTATTTCATACAATCTTTTACATATTAAAATTTATTTCATATGAGATTGGAAAAGCTTATTGAATGAGTAAGTAACACTTTTGAGAGAAGGTGAAATCATTTTCTAATCTATGATCTTCTCATATATTATATTCTATTTGCTGTTTCCCCCTCCTTCTTCCCTCCACGTACCCCATTTATCTCACCCAAAACCATTTCTTCTTCTTTCCCTTCAGAAAAGTGCAGACAACCCAGTGGTATCAATCAAACATGACATATCAAATTGCAATAAGCTTAAGCATATTCCCTCATATTAAGTCTTGAGGAGGCAATCAAGCAGAGAGGAATGCCATCCCAAAGCAGGCAAAAGAGTCGGAGGCAAAAGAGTTAGGAGTCTCATAAGAATACCAAGCTACACAACCATAACATATCCACAGAGGAGCAAAGTCAGACTCATACCAGCTCCCTGATAGTGAGTTTAGTCTCTGTGAGCCACTGTGAGGCATGGTTGTCCACTTTTGCACCTACAATTCTTCCTCCCCCTCTCACACAAGATTCCCCAAGATCTACCTAGTGTTTGGCTGTGAGTCCCTGCATCTGTTTCTGTAAGTTGCTTGATGAAGCTTCTGTGATGATGATTATGCTAGGTCTATGTGTATAGCAAAGTATTATAAGGAATCATATAATTCCCCTCAAAAAATCCCCTATTCTCTCCCTCCTCCCCCTTCTCACCCACCCACCCACCTCTGCTTCCTTGCCCTGACATTCCTGGGATGTAGAGCCTTCACAGGACCAACAAGAAAATATCTAATAAAATGAACAAAAAAACAAACAAAAAGAATAATATAATTGACCTTTTGGGGCTGATCATATTTGGATTTATTCTAGGTCTCTAGACTATTTAGCTTCTAATACCTGCCCCTACAGGCAGTGTCACTTGTTGGTTCCATCTTGTGGCATGGGTCTCAAGCTGGACCAGTCATTAGTTGGCCACTCCTAAATAAGTACTGTGCCCCACAATTTATTGGAACAACGAATTGAATTGTTGGTCTAAGGCTTTGTGGCTGGGCAGTGTGTCTCCATCCCTTTACTGGAAATCTTCCCTGATTACAGATAGTGCTGGCTTATACTCTGTATCCCCTATTAGAAGGAATGTTAGCTAGGGTTACTCTTAGAGATTGCTGAGAGTTTTCATTGTGTAAATGTCGCTGTTCTTTCCTCAGATGGAGGGATGAGATGAGAATTGTGCCAAAGCTATGTGAATACATGGCTTGGGCTGAGCCCATAGCATTTCTTTCTCTGTTCCAACTTTCCCTAGGACTAGGCTGGAAGCTTCATACAATCTACTATTGCAAGCTACCTGATTAAAACTGGCTTCTATTAGTTTTTGATTGAATTGCACTGCTTGGCCTCAAACTAACACTGGCAATCTTCTGGCTTCTTCTCATTCTCTGGTGGTTCTGTTTTCACTTGTAGCCTGTCTCTCTAAAACTGTCCCATTAAAACTGCCCCTTTCTCTGCCCCTCTTTTCACTATCCACTTGAGAGTTGGGTATATCCTATCTTGGACTTATTCTGTCAAATCTTTCTCTGATTTGTCACTTTTTTTCTGCTCCTCAATTAGACCTCACTTCAAACATGGCTGATTTTTCCTACAAACTAAGCTTATCTTCATTATTTGGGATTAAAAGTGTATAGTAAGTGCATGACTGCATTTGAAGTAAAGAATTTAAAGTTATGTACTAAGGGTGAACATATTTCATTTTATACGTGTCAGAATAGCTAAGAACAAATCCAGCTAGAGGGATTAGTGGTGTGTTGTGTTTGCATTCCAGATGGATCACACAGACCTTGAAGGTCTTTACATATGATTGCTTGCTAGAGAAGCCATGTTGCTGGATTAAAATTCCTCTGCACCATTGTACTAGGTTTCTATCTTGTCCCCCTAAATGCTGCTGAAGTTCTCCCTATTTCACTCCCCTCTCAGTACTCTATCTCCTAGAAACTAGTTCTTCATCTTCCCAACTCCACCTGCCCCCGTTCACCAGTGAAATCTATGATTTTCCCCCTTCCCAGGTAGATTCATGTGCACTCTATGCTCCTTGAGCCTTCCTTGTAACTTAGCTTCTTTGGGTCTGTGGATTATAGTATAGTTATCTTTCACTTTCCAGCTAATATCCACTTATATGTGAGTAAATACCATTTTTTGTCTTTCTTGGTCCAGATTACCTTACTCAGGATAACTATATCTAATTCCATCCATTTACCTGAAATATTCATGATTTCTTTTAACAGATGAGTAATACTCCCTTGTGTAAAAGTACCACATATTCTTTATCCATTCCTTGGTTGAGGAACATCTCCATTGTTTACAGTTATTGGCTATTACAAATAATGCTGCTATGCAGATAGTTGAGCAAGTATCCTTGCAGTAGGATTGAGCATCCTTTGAGTATATGCCCAGGAGTGGTATAGCTGAGTGTAAAAGATTTTGAGAAACAGCCATATTGATTTCCAATGAGGTTGTACAAGTCTGTACTCTCATTAACAGAGGGAGACTTTTACCCTTTTTTCACATACAAACATCAACTGTCACTTGTGTGTTTGTGTTTAACAATTTTGACATGTATAAGATAGAATCTCAGAGGTATTTTGATTTGCATTTCTCTAATGGCTAAGATGTTGAACATTTCTTTAAGTGCTTCTTGGGCATTTGAGATTCTTATTTGAGCATTCTCTGTTTACCTCTGTATCCATTTTAACTGAATTATTTAGTTTATTGGTGTCTAGTTTTTTGAGATCTTTAAATATTTTGGGTATTAGCCCTCTGCCACATGTGAAGTTGTTGAAAATCTTTTCTCATTTTGTAAGGTGACATTTTGTATTATTGATAGTGCTTGTCTTACCAAAGGTTTTCCCTTTCATTTGTTCTTGATCTTAGTGCATGTGATATTGGTGATCAATTCAGGAACTTGCATCCCGTGCCAGTTGAGTTCAAGGCTACTTCCCATTTTCTCTTCTATTAGGTTCAGTGTATCTGGTTTTATGTTGAGGTCATTGATCAATTTGAAATTGAATTTTATGCAAGGTAATAGATGCAGATATGTTTTCATTTTGGAAGGTAAAATCTTAATGGGTCAGTCATAAAATGTAACTAGAAATCAGCTCTAAAATGGATTTAGAATTGGAAAGAGAAATTAAGCATACCAAGTCAAAATTGCCAGATAATGGAGGTGGGGATGTATGTAGACAGAAATGTATGTGTTTTTGCATCTGAGCATGGGATCATGGACTCGGAAAGGGAAAGCATAATGGGGGAGATGCTGAAAGACGCACCAGGAAGCTTGAGGTTAATTTCTCCTCCCCTCCATGGGTAGGTACTGAATTCAGCTGTTCAGTGAGTTACTCAAGATTTATATGAGAAGCAAGATCTCCTGGACAATATCTGTTAAAAGAATACACATAGTAACAGGACACAAACAAGAAACTCATAAAGGCAACTAGATGCTTTCCAGGCTCAGAAGAATGATGTTATCAACAGATATGGAACCCATGTGTTTAAGAAGAGAGAGTAGTTGCCTGATTCCTGTAATATTTAAGAGATAGAATTAGTAGGGCTAGTTGTGGTTTAAAACTAAGTAAATCTGAACAAGAGAGAGGGAAGGGCAATTTTAGTTCATAGGCTTGTAGTTCAGCATTGGAATTATAGGATCATGGCTAAAAGATGGGAACCATAAAGATGGTCTGGACTCTGGTTATGTATTTAGCTTCAGGCCCAAACATAAAATATTAGTTAATGAGTGGCATGCATGTGGACATGCTTTACAGCTCTGGCTTCAGATAATATGTAGCATATCATTGATATGTAGAAATTAGCAAAGGAACCACATTAAGAAAAATGGTGAGAAACAGTAAACAATAGGGATCTGCCAGAACTAACTAGAAGTTACCTCCGCACTGGAAGAAGCAGATAGGAGCAAGGAGAATTACTAGAAAGAGAGGAATGAATCATAGAAGAAAACACAAAGTACACAGACCAGGAAATAAAATCACCAAGCAAAATAAACAGAACAAGTTTTGAAAAGGAAAAATAATATATATGAATGAGGTCATGCCATTTTAAATTTTAATCTAAAATTAAAAAATAATACATTCTCACATTGCAACAGCATAATAATACCTTGATTAATATTTTCACTTTTAAACAATTTTATTGGATAGAGGAAAGAATTTGGAATAATGGTAAAATATATGCATGGATAGGAGATACAAAATACTTTCTATACTGCTTCTAGAGTTAATACTTCATATACATAAGCTATTGGTGTTCTGTTCAGAAAAATTTCCCCAGTGCCTATGTGCTCGAGTCTCTTCCCCACTTTCTTTTCTATTAGTTTGTGTGTATCTGGTTTTATGTGGAGGTCCTTGATCCACTTGGACTTGAGCTTTGTACAAGGAGATAGGAATGGATCAATTTGCATTCTTCTATATGCTAACCAACAGTTGAGTCAACACCATTTGTTGAAATGCTGTCTTTTTTCCACTAGATGGTTTTAGATCCTTTGTCAAAGATCAAGTGACCATAGGTTTGTGGGTTCATTTCTGTGTCTTCAATTCTATTCCATTGATCTACCTGCCTGTCACTGTACCAATACCATGCAGTCATTATCTCAATTGCTTTGTAGTACTGCTAAAGGTCTGGGATGGTGATTCCACCAGAGGTTCCTTTATTGTTGAGAATAGTTTTGGCTATCCTGGGTTTTTTTTTTTTATTCCAGATGAATTTTCAAATTGTTCTTTCTAAGTCTGTGCAGAATTGAGTTGGAATTTTGATGGGGATTGCATTGAATCTATAGATTGCTTTCAGCAAGATGGCTCTTATTACTATATTAATCCTGCCAATCCACAAGCATGGGAGATCTTTCCATCTTCTGAGATCTTCTTCAATT
>NW_022196912.1:109518536-109526036 GCF_008632895.1 Mastomys coucha | reverse complement strand
TGAGGTGTGGGTTCTTTCACATGGTATCTTAGTCAGGGTTTGTATTCCTTCACAAGGCATCATGACCAAGAAGCAAGTTATGGAGGAAAAGGTTTATTGTTCTTCACCATAGGAAGTCAGGACTAGAACTCAAGCAGGTCAGGAAGCAGGAGCTGATGCAGAGGCCATGGAGGGATGTTACTTTCTGGTTTGCTTCCCATGGCTTACTCAGCTTGCTTTCTTATAGAACGCACGACTACAAGCCCAGGGATGGCACCACCCCACAATGGGCCCTCCCACCCTTGATCATGAATTGAGAAAATGCCTTTCAGCTGGATCTCATGGAGGCATTTCCTCCTTTCTCTGTAATAACCCCAGCTTGTGTCAAGTTGACATACAAAAACAATCAGTATACATGGAAGGGATGGGTCTCATGTTGTGGCAGTCATTGTTTGGCTGTCCACTCATTCTCTGCTCTTTCTTTACTCTGTGGATCTTGTAGACAGGACAAATTTTGGGTTGAAGGTTTTGTCTCCCTCTCCTCACTGGAAGTCTTATATGGCAACAGGAGCTGACCATTTCGGTCTCTATTTCACCTGCTGGTAGGAATCCCAGTCAGAGTCACCCCCATAGACTCCCCATAGCCTCCTCCACCCCAGTTTCTAATTGTATATGGGGCCTGTAAGATGTAAGGCATGACTGTTATAAAATTGGCCTATGACTGGGGATATAACAATCTTAGGGTAGAATGTGCTAGTGATGTTTTGTTAAATGAACATGAAGCCAAACGGCTTCCTAAATAATGATGTTTATTCTCATACACTAGTGCTGTTTTTATTCTGGGTTAAATAATCTTGTTTTTCACAGAGGACAAATAATACAGACCTATAACTTATGAAAGTGTTGAAGATACACAACTGTTAATGGATCACTCCAGTAGAGAATGTCTATCTCTTAGTCAGGGTTTCTGTTGCTATAGTGAAACACTATGGCCCAAAAGCAAGTTGGGGAGGAAGGGGTCTATTTAGCTTGCACTTCCATATTGCTGTTCATTATTGAAAGATGTCAGGACTGAAACTCAAACAGGGAAGGTTCCTGGAGGATGCAGAGGCCTTGGAGGGGTACTGCTTACAAGCTTGCTTTCCATGGCTTGATCAGCCTGTCTTCTTATAGAACCCATGGCCCACCCTCACTGATCACTAATTAAAAAAAAGTGCCTTATACATGGATCTCATGAAAGCATTTCCTCTACTGAGACTCCTTTCTCTGTGATAACTCTAACTTTGGTCAATTTGACACACAAAAGCATACAGTGTTGCGGGAAATATTTAAAAATGAACCCGCCAACTCTCCTGTGTTCCTGTCGCCGACATAAACTTTCTAAAGCTATCTCCTGGCCCATAACTTGCTGGCCCTGTGAGGCCACATAGCTCCCACCAGGCCATCTCTCAGACGCCCCTCCCTTCAGTTCCTCTCCCTTTCACACAATGCTCCAAGAACCTCTGGTTAGCCATCTCAACACCTAATTACCCTTAATGCTTAATAAGCCAACCAGATTTATGTATCAATAATAAGATGCCAATACAAAAATTTCAGAGACAATTATTCTAACCTTTTAATAACATCATGTCAGCCTCCATTCTGGTTCTCCCTCTCCTCCTAAGACTCCTCTGTCTCCTCAACTCCTCACTCCACCTCCCTTCTCCTTCCCAATCACAAGCCTTCTACTGCCTTATTGTGATTGGACAAGGCAAATCCTGCCATAGTACAGTACAGCCAGTATCACTATTTTTAATGCCTAGTCATCATTATGAGAAAAGGAACAGAAAGATTGTAAGAACCAGATGATGCAGAATGTTTATGAAACATTTATTAGTTTTGACATGGTCTTTATAATTACAATTATATAACACATGCACCTACCTGCACATGACTTTTATAAGAACAACAAAAGTGCCTGAAAGTAGAAGTGGACTAGGTGACAAGAAGAAGGGAGGTAATAGATGTAGAAGAGTGATAATAGGGACATGAAAGTGAATATGATCATAATGTATCCCATATTATGTAAAACTGTCAAAGGTGTTGCCTAATGTGAAAATAAGATCATAGCCCAATTGTTATACCACAAAAAGAAAATGTGTTTGAAATCTACAAATCAATTTTATCCCTGTGTAGAAATATTCAAGTAATTTTCAATGATGAAAAAAAGAATAAATAAATAAATAAATAAATAAATAAATAAATAGCTTAGGACACTTCCTTTTCATTTTTTTCTGTTTTCTTTTTATCACTTGAAAAAAAAAAGACATTATAAACATCCATCTTGGTTGTTCCTGGAATAGTTCTCTTTCTCTAGTTAATTTCAATTGAAAATGTGATTTCAGTTCACAGGAAAGGGGGCAGAAAAACTTTAAAAGCTGGGATGGTAGATGGCCACAAAAAAAGTCAGTTACCAGATACAATATAACACTTATACATATAAAATGAAAGCAAATATACAGTATTCATAAGACTTGCACAAGCTCAAACAGAAAATTCCAGCATTGAAGGGGACTGGTAAGCACAAAATTCCACAACAGCTCAGCTCCTGGGAAAGAGGCAGCTTTTTTTTTTTTTAACCAGCTGAAACATATCTTTTTAATTGTTTAATTAGTTATTTTCTTTATTTACCTTTCAAATGACATCTTCTTTCCCTGTTTCCCCTCCGGGAAAAAAAAAAACTGTTCCCTTCCCCTAATGATTTGATTCCTGGTTGACTATACTGACTCTCCAGGGAAGGCTACACTCACAAGAGCAGATGGGTAACACAAAATAGACTCAATGGTAGTTTGAAAGGAACGAAAGTATAAAAGGAAGGACAGATGGAAGGAAGGAAGAAAAGAAGGAAGGAAGGGGAAATAGCATAAAGAAGAAATAAAGAAGAAAACTCGACATTGAGTGTGTTCTGAGATGAGGGTGTGATCTGAAGATGGATTTAAAATGATTGGTAGGTAGAGTAGATATGGTCAAACAATGTTATATAAAATTCTCAGAAAATTATTAAAGATCTTATTTTTAAAAAAACAATGAAAAAGAGCTACCGTGATTCTCATTTGAAAGCATAGTGAGTATAGCTTCAGCCTGCCATGTTCCTATTATACAACAGTGGCTATGAAGCTCAGATAAGCAATAGATCTATCTAAATACATATCGTATGTTGCTTTCCAGTATCTTTGAGATTGTATTGAGAAGACAAGGCCTCTGTAGGAAGTTCCTGACTCCTAGACAGATTTTAGAGTAAGGACATCTTTATCTCCCATCTCCTCTTAATTATATCTGTATCTCTTTCTTTCTTTTTAACATCCCTGGTTTTGTGTGTGTGTGTGTGTGTGTGTGTGTGTGTGTGTGTGTGTGTGTGTGTATGTGTGTGTGTGTGTGTGTATGAGAAAGAGAAAGAGAGAGAGAGAGAGAGAGAGAGAGAGATACATTAATATTCCCCTAGAACTTAGGTTACAGATGGTTGTAAAGACCCACTAGTGGGGACTGAGAACTTCACTTCAATGTTCTGAAAGAATAGGAAACAGTATTAAGCTGTGGGTGACCTGGTCAACCACATCTTCTCTGTCTATCTATCATGCCTCAGTATCTTTTTACAAAATATATTATATTTTTTATGATTGTCTCTAGAACACTTCTTTTGTCAATAAAACTATATATATATATATATATATATATATATATATATATATATTTGTGAGCACCTGTGTGTTTATGTGTCTACATAGTGTGGTAGTATTGGAATTTGCACTTACAAACTCTTATATGGCAGGTTACACAACTAAAGTGTTTTAGTGGTGTTAATAGTAATAGATAAGGTTATTCTTTCAGTAACTAGTAGCAATTTCCAAGTATTAAACTACTGAAGCAGTCAAACTGCTGTGGAGTTTGTTTATCTAACCTTATTGGCACTTGGACCTCATGAGAGTGGCAGCCCTTGAGTTCTGCTCTGTGGTTGATGGTTGCTCACATCTTTCTGGAACTCATTCCATGCTTTCATATTAAAATGCCTGTGGGTACCCTGGCACTAATTAATGAAATCTACTCAGTTAAGTCAAGTCTGGACAGCAAGGGATTTTCAGGCTGACCTCCAGCCGCACCTCTCTCTGCAGAGAAAATGGTTGTCCCTCTTCTACCTGCTCACTTGGGTGTAATTTTTGTGACGAAGGAGCCCTTTTAATGGGAAGCACTTTTGTTTCAAGCTGGGCTCTGGTATTTTTCTTTATTTCCCTGGGATGTAATTATCCTATGATAAGCACCTTTGTGTCTAATAACTTAATTAGGTAATCACATTACTGCTATGAGTGCTGTTTAATGCAATGGAAATGTATAATACATAGTAAATCATCAAGCTCCTCTGCAATGGCCAGAAAACCAAAGCGCTCAGTCTAGGAGTAGAATTTTCACCTTCCCTAGACAGGTTGCTTTGTTTTTCAGGAGCTAGGTGGGAGGAAAAAATACTTCTTTATATGAAACAGGTGGAGAAGCATAACATTGGTTTTCCTGGATTCTGCCATTGTTATCCGTCTTCCACACATGAGTGCAGAGTTTACGTAGAAGAATTGCCTCTTTTCTTCCAAATAGACCCATTAGAGAAAGAGCAGTGCCAGCTGCCTACCACTTAAGATTTCATTTTCTAGAGTCTGAGTATTTATTCAGTACTGTATATATATATATATATATATATATATATATATATATACAGTACTGTATATATATATATATGTGTGTGTGTGTGTGTGTGTGTGTGAGTGTGTGTGTGTGTGTGTGTTCAGAGTGTGTGCAGCAGATAAAAACATAACCGTTTTGGAACTGTAACATTTCTGTTGCAATCTCATATTCAGAAGTGTCCACTAAAGGGAAAATGACTGGACCTTATTTTGCTGTAGTCCACTCACCAGTGTAGAGTGGCTTTCTTTACATGTGATACCCAAGTTTTAATGACGCTCAAATAAACAACAAAAAAATATGAACCCATTATTGTCCTGATGCCTCCATCAATTGGATTAGGTAGGGAGTGTGTTGCTGTGACCTTTGACCAATAATGTTTTGAAAATATTCACTCTGTCAGAATATGTTAGCCCAGCCAGTAAGATTAAGAAAAGAAAATGAGGTCCAATTGAAAGAACAAAATAAATAAACTTAAACCCTTCTCTTTGTAGATTCGTAGCTCTCTGAAGACATTATGTTATATTAAAATGATAGATTAATATAAATGATAGATTATTTTCTATTCATTATAGAAGTACACACAATTGGAAATTAGCCACATTTTCCCTAGTGCCTAAGATTAATTGGGGTGATTATATTTTATTTATCATGCTGATTGTGTTTTATTTATTGGCTTCCATTCTCTTAAAAGACTTGGGCAACAGTGAAATGCTTCAGTGGATAAAGTTGACAGTTTCAGAGAGTGACAACCAGAGTTCAGTCCCAGGACTCACCTGGGAGGAGAAGAGCAATAGCAGCAAACAGCCTTTTACTTTCTAATATATACACACCACACACACACACACACACACACACAGACACACACAGGGAGGGAGGAAGGGAGGAGAGAGAGAAAGAGAGACAGAGACAGAGACAGAGACAGAGAAGGAGAGAGAGACAGAAAAGGAGAGAGAGAGAAAGAGACACACACAGACACACACACAGAAAGACACACACACACTCACACACAGCTTTTGAAGTTGTATTACTCTAAGTTTTATAATATAATGATTCTATAGTATCATCTGCACTTAAGAATTATTTCGATTTACTCATATGATTATACACTTATTCACTTTTTATAAAGTCTCTCTGTTATTTCTGGTGCCAGGTGTGTTTTATATAGTAACTTGCTGCTTCAAGTTGTTTTGTGTGGAAATGCTAATTAGCATCTTACACACAGCATTCTAGACTTAAGGGTTGAAGCCTCACATAGTATGAACATATTAGTTACTTTTATCTTCACTGTGGCAAATACCTGACAAAAAGAAAGTTCTGAAGAGAAGAACTTTCTGTTGTTGTTTTGGATTATAGTTTAAAGTGGCATGTCCATCCAGGTAGGGAAACCATGATGGTATGAGTCACATGTCTGCAGCCAGGAAACAGAGAATGACCTAAAAAACACGGCACAGTTGTGGAATTTCAAGGCCTCTTGTCATGGACCCTCTTTTTCCTTCCAGGCTTCCTATCAAGGCACACACATGCTGGTCACCAAGTGCAAGGCATTTCATGTTGAAGCAACTACAAATAAGCAATAATCACTAAACGCGTTTTACATTTGACTCTTCCAGTCACCACGTCTCCAATACAGAACAAATTCTTTCAGCTGTTCAAGTGAATACACCCAACCCATTTTGTAAGGAAGGATGTAGGGTTTTGGGTCCCGCGCATCTGCTCTGCCAGAGGACTCAGTCACTGGTGGACACAGGATTCAGGAAGTCTACTGAGCTTACCCCATACTGTCACAGAGCAGCTGTTGGGCTGTAGAGAAGCCCTGGGACAGCCGTTCTTAGTGGAGGACAGCCAGAACTGGCTCGGAGGTCCCCAGGCCTGTGATGAGGTCAGGGCCATCTGGTTCTCAGGCTCTCAGACACCCAGATCGTGGAAGAGCTGAGAATGGAGCTGGGGCCCAATGGGCTGGATCTAGCCCGAGGCTGAGGGGAGGAATAAGGGGAGACCAAGCTGGTCCATGGGGTGAGATTTTGGCTTCATGGCTGCAGGCTTGGGATTGGCCATGGCTGGGAGCACAGAGAGGCCTTCTTCCCATGATGGAACAAAATGAAAAGAGACAGCCCATAGTTTTAAGGCATTTATTGTCATAGTGGAAAGTAGATGTGCAAAACCATACCCCATTCCTAAGGTGGGCCTGAGGTTAAATATCTTTTGAAGGGAAGAGTGTCTGGAAAAGAAAGCTTATTGGCTAAGCCTCCAGGCCTTTAAGTACCTCATTAAAATGGGGATCTGTCTTGAGCCTATGTGACCACAGTTCATACCCTCTACATGTGGAAGGTCTTGGGGCATTGCCTTACATCACTAATTCCCACAAATCTATGTGAGGACTACAGTTAGTGACAGGGCCCTGGTGCCCAGGAACAGGCAAAATGTCTACCACCCCTTCTGGTTTTCTGATATTTCTAGCCTTAACTCAACTGGGAACATGGCTACCTTTCACAATCCCAGAGAGGATTGTAGTATATTTTGTGCATTGTGTGACTTGTAGGAGTCTCTCAATTGACACAAATGAAATGCAGCAAAGTTTGCTTCTTAGGAAAACTGACATGTGCAAAAAATCAAGAAGGTACAGAGAAGTCTGGCATTCCCTGTAACACATAGACAAGAGCTAAAGATATACACAGGGACCTGCGAGTTTGAAAGAAAGAGTCATGAAAGTTTTTGGAACTGAACCAAAGAAATAGTGATTTTTGACAGTTAGTAATGACATATCCTCAGATGCTGTAACAGAACTTTTCAAGGTAGGTTTTTTTTTTTTTTTTT
>NW_022196912.1:109500944-109518526 GCF_008632895.1 Mastomys coucha | reverse complement strand
TTTTTTTTTTTTTTTTTGGTTAATTAAGTTGAGTTGTTTTAAACAGGCTTCTGAATGGAACAATACGCTTTTTATTTATATTAATCATTTTATTCATTTACATTTCAAATGAAATCCCCTTTCCCATTTACCTCTCTACAATTTCCCTACCCCATCCCATCATCCCTCTTCAACCTTCCCCTTTGCCTGTATGCGGGTACTCCTCTGCCCATTCACCCACATTGTCTTATACCTCAACGATCCCCCTAAGCTGGGATCTCGAGCCTCCTTTCCCTCCCATTGATGTAAGATAAGGCCATCGTCTGCTGCATACATATCTGGAGTCCTGGCTACATCCATGTATACTCTTTGGTTGGTAGTTTAGTCCCTTTGAGCTCTTGGTGAACCTGTTAGTTGATATTGTTTTTCCTATGGGGTTGCTGTCCCCTTCAGTTCTTTCAGTCCTTCCCCTACCTCTTCCATTGGGTTCCGCTGGCTCAGTCTGATTGGCTGTGTGAGCCTTGTACTTGTTAAAATCATATAGAAAACTTGTTAAACTTTAAGCACTGCCAGATTTTAAAAAGTATATTTCAGGGATTCCCCAGGATGAGAAACACTATAAAGGTGATATGATTTAGAGATATTTAAAAGAGGCTAAGTACTGCCTTATGGCTAAGCTGAAGTCTTTCAGAAGGCTTGGGATAGAACTTTAACAAACAATAACTGATGGTGATTTCCCCAAAGACAAATATTATAGCTACGGAAGCCAAGGAGAAAAGGAAGCACCCTCAGAAGAGAAGAACTCAGAAGAAGTTGTGTTTTCTCAGATGTAGAAGATCTATCTTCAGCCCCAATGAGCCATAAGTGTGCTCCACTCTGGTAAAAGTAAGGAGGGTGTGTCCTCCTCCTAATGATCCCCTTTCCATCAACTGAGGACTGTTTGAAAACAGAAATCCATCTTATTCTGTCTGTGGTACTCTAGAAAACCTACCAGAGATTGAATTGTTTGGAAATGATGGAAAATTTGTTCTCATGGTTTTGGACGGTAGAAAGTTTAACATCAAACCTAGAGCAGGTTCAGTGTATGAGGAAAGCTCAGTCTCTGGCCCCAAGATCCATCCTTCAGAGGAGATTAGCATTCTATGAGGGAAGGAAACGGAGCAAAAGATACTAGGGCACTTGTTTCAACCTTTATTTTAAGACCAGAAATACAATTCATGAGAACCATACCCTTCTGATTCATACACTTCCAAAAACATACCACCATGTAATATAATCACATTGCAAGTAAGTTTTAACATGTGAATCTGGGGAACACATTCACACTGTAGCACTCTTCGTTTATATAAATATGTATAAGTTAAAAGAGGAAGAGCTCAAGAAGGATTTCTAATAATGCTAGATTTCAGCAGGATTTTGCTAAAACCATTGAAAGCCTTGGATTGGAATAGGCAAAGCCTCTTTATATGGTAATGAGACGTTCAGTACTTTGCCTGGTCCTAGAGAGGGGACTTGATCTGCCTTAGGAGACCTAGGAAGAGCATTAGCCTAATAGCTCAGCCTGGCTTCAGGTTGATAGTCTTTAGGTTGCCTAGGAGAATACATTTTCCTGCTTTCTGAAAGCTGGGTATGTAATATTTATGGGTAATTTTGAAAAGGAAAATAGCCTGATAATGAGACTATTTCTCAAGATGCTATAGGTGCTAGCTAGTACATCAACATAAAATTCTTAAAAGTAAGCTTTTCTGAATTTCCAAGAATTGAGAAAAAAAAAAGCTGAAATGTGAGCAGAAAATTTCTTCCTTAGAGACTGGGCATCGAGTAAGCTATTAAGAGAGGCATAAGAACAGAGTGCTTTTTGGATGAGAGCATTTTATTTAAGCTGGGGAATCTTGAGGAATAGTGGGTGTAAGCAGGACTTAGTGATCTGCCCCTTCTGCTATGAAGCAGGTCATAAGAGTGCTTTCTGTATGTTTATGCCATCAAATATATAGATTAAAGCATCCTGCAGTTTAATGGAGAATCACTGTTCTCATTGACCCCAAACAAAGGGTCTGATAGTTCAAGTGGTTTATTTTATGGGGGAATTAACAGACTCTAATTTCCTACATTTTGATGACAACACATATCTTGCCATTTGCAATCCCTTTGTCTTCAGCCCTATGTCAGTTACTGGAAACAGAAGGGAAATATGACACAATGCGAGAGATATCTGTGGCAAGGATGGAGAAAGTTAAACAGTAAAGTGGAAGTTCAGCATATACTTGCCAGCTCCAGGCTCTATTCTTATCACCTGGAAGACAAATAATCTTACATGTTATTGCAATGAGTTATTAAAAAGCTGATTCATTTAGATATTAATAATCTAATTCTCCCAATGGAAGCATAGAGTATAGCATGGAATTAGTTTTGTTCTATGCTATATTTATGTTATGTCTGCTATAAGCAAATCCCATCAGGAAATTCTCTTTTATCCCTAACTTGTATCCTGTTAGACCACATTTTCTGTAATGGATGCTCATATCCATGATTTGTGTCTTGGAAGACGCTAAAAACAGGTGGTTACAATTTCTGTACAAAGATGTTAAAAGAGCTTTCTACATAATTGGAGACCACTATTAAATTGTCCCTCTGATGTCGCATTCCCAGGCTAAATAATCTCTGTTCTTTAACCTTTCTCATTACCCTTACTCTTTAATGTGGAAGGGCTCCTTTGGATGCTAAAGGGGTGCTTGCACCTAATATGATATGAGGCAAATGCAAATCTCAGAGTTATTTCTGGGTAGGTTCTACACATACTTAACTTCCCAATAAAGCCACTACAGTAAAGCAGGCTCCTTGTAGAACTATCCTTGGAAAGAGAAGAGCTAGTCTGAAAAAAGTAGAGAGACTATCATAGTGGCTCTATCAAGGCCAGATGGGAACAGAATGTTCCTATATCAGAATCATGCAGTATTTGGATTGCCAACTTAAGAAGGATTATTAAGCCTAGAAAGCCAGCTTTAATAGGTAACCTTATAGAGTGCATTTCAACCTATGGGTGGAGAGCCCCCTTTGACAAACCTCTATTCCAAATATATATATATGTGTGTGTGTGTGTGTACCCCTGTGCAAAGAAACATGTGGACTCCACAGGACAACCTCTGATGCCTTTCCATCCACTTAAAACCTACACACTTGGCTTTTTCACATTGGTAGAAAAGGACTTACCTTTGTTCTTCATGCTTGCTCAGCAAGCATTTTACCAGCTCAGCATTATTCCCTCATTTTTGTGGATCAAATCTTTAGGCTTTCCTCTATATTCCATCTATATATTTATCAACCCCTTAAGTTTAGCAAGTGTGTAGCAGATAGGGGAAAAAGTGTAAGTGCAATTGTCCATAGTTTTAAAAGCTGATGAGGCCATAGGAACTAAAGGAAAACCTATTAACTGTTACTTTAACAAATGAGTTTAATCTCTAACTGATTCTAAATTCTTGAAGTTCACAGATAAGTGTTAGAGACCCTGTGTCTGCCTTGCCACTGGGGTACTGGAGTGTCACCGACAAGCCACTCAGAGGAGACAGAAGGTAGTCTGTGCTAGGGGTCCCAGCCCATGTTTCTCTGGAAGAAAACAGTAAGGTCTGGGAGTGATGTTGAGTTTTTCATTCTCATGTGTACCCAGATGCAGTTAGGGACCATGAAGATTTGAGAATGGTGGTCTGTCTGGACTTCCCCTAAGTGCCAGGCAGGAAGGAAATGACTCTTGGCACTCACTTGGCTAGTATGATGCCCACATCATACTAGCAGAATAAGCAGAGTAACTACCAATTAAGCATAATCTAATCTTAATCAATCATAAAATACCATATAACATCAAGCTACTTTCTACTAGATCTTACTAAAGTGTGGCAAATTCGGCAAGTGCCTGATTGTAAGTAGGTATTTTTGTTTTGTTTTGTTTTCAGCCCTTCAGCACTAACTATAAATGCATAGAGGAGCCTCCAGTGTTATCTTCTGATTTCTTGCTTCCTGATACATGAATGGCTCTTTGTTTAGATAAACAAACGTCTTTGAAGTTCATATAATTATATCATCTTCCTCTGGACCATTTCGTTTCCCAGATTAAGTCCTAGACATTCATCTAATAAAAACAATAATCTGTATTAGGTAGATATGGCTAACTCACTGGCTGAATACTTTAGTAGTTAAACATAATGGAAATTAGAAAAAGATATTGATAAAGTTTATTTTTAAAAATATTTTTATTTAAGTATATTTTAAATTTAAACAAATTAAATTTACATAAAACATTTATTTAAAATAAATAGATTTGTTTATATATACATAGAAACAAGCACACATACAATCTCTCTCTCTCTCTCTCTCACATACACACACACACACACACTTGAAATTTCTTAAATCTTTTTTCTGCTTCATGTAATATTTTGCCATTTAGAGTATCTTTTCCATTGTTTTTCAATAGTTTAAAATTTTAAATTCATGAATTTAAAAATTCCTGCAGCTCGGCCTTAAGTAAGACAAAAGTGGAGAGCAAGCATTATGAAGGGCAAAGTGCCACGTCTGGGTAGAAATAATTCAAATACAACCTGTTATCTTCTAGCATTTTCTTTTTTCAGTAACTGTTTTGTTGTTTATTTTGTGTATTTTTGTCTCTGTTTTGGTTTATGAACATGAGGATAGATGCCTGTAGAAGACAGAAAAGGAAATTGGAATGGCTGTGACTGAAGCAGCAGGTGGTTGTGAGTTGCGTAGTGTGGTTGCCTGTGACTCAGCTCCGAATGTCTGTAAGATAAATATGAAAGGCTAAATCGTGACTCTCATCAGCCCTTACTATATTCTGTAAACATAGAGGTTGTGAAAGATTACAGAGCTTAGCTTCAGTTTTGGTAGTTATACCAACATTTTGACAATTAAATTATGTAGTCTTTTAAAACCTGATGTAACAAATTTAAAGATGACTAATGCAATAGTTAAGAAAGTTTCTGCAAGATGAATTATCATTGTTTCTTTGCATAACTTATTCTTTTCAATAGTGCACATAAGTGTTGATAAAAGTACACTGGCTTTAAAATAAACAAATTATAGGTGATACAGATGAAGAATGAGAATTTGAGAAACGTGAAATGAAGCATACATGGGAATAAAGAGTGTGATAACCAACTTCTTAGATTGAAACTCTAAAGGTCAATTAAATGAGCAGATTCAAAAGCTTTGGGCTCAGTTCCACATAGACTTTAAATATTTAAAAAAATAAATAACAACAAGCACGCGAGTGGTTTATGAATTTTAAGTCAATTGAGGTAACTATGCTTTCTTTCTCTGAAAGAAAAGAATTTAGAAATAAGTCTGTATCTTACCCCAGCCAGGAAAAGTAGAATTATGGCTGTCAGGCAAAAGTTTCCTACTTTCTTTTGAATGACAGAATCAGATATCAACATTGTCATATAAACAGGCTGCTCTGCGATTAAGTCTCTGGCCAGAATGAACAGACACAAAAGACTTTTCAGGAAAGTTGTGCTAGGCTGCTGTGCCCGCACTGCTGGTCTTTAAAACAAACAAACCAACCAAAAGAAGCAGGAAGAGCTCGCAACCAGATGAGAAGTAAATCATGAAACCCACAATTACTCATTTTAGGAAGGAAATGACAGGCTATTCAGTAATACCTGTCCATTCTACAGCTTATTTTTTCTTTAGGCTATGCTTATTTAGTGATTACTCCCTTACTTAAAAGCAATCAAGTTAGAGATCTCAGTGAGCATTGTTACATATAATAGGAAAGATTCAGCTTAGTGTTCCATTCTTCCCTGTTAATTATGGACTTAGCAATTGAGGCATGCCAACTTACCACAAATCAGATTATCCCAGGATCAAAATGAAAATTTAAAACATAGAGGAAATAGTTTAATTTATAAACAATTTATAAACAAAGAGTAGCTTTGCTTCTGTACCTCAACCCTAACATGTCATTGAATATGCCTTGATAAGAAAGATTACAATTTTTTTGTTTTGTTTTGCTTTGTCTTTTTTCCCTTTTATTGAAAAAAGTTTTTATTACATAATATATTCTGATTACAGCTCTTTTTTTCTCTTTTATTGAAAAAAGTTTTTATTACATAATATATTCTGATTACAGCTCCTCTTCCCTCTATTCCTTCGAGTTCCTATCTACCTCCCTCTCATCTGGATCTTTATTTGTTTGTTTCTCCTTAGAAAAGAATCACAGCTCTAACTGATAATAAAATAAAGTAAAATATAACACCTTGGAATTGAACTCTGAACAAGTAAACATAAGAAAAGGAGTGCAAAGGAAGGCACAAGAGGCAGATACAAACACAAAGATCTACTTGTTTGCATACACAGGAATCTCATAAACACACTAAACCAGATTCTATAATATATGCACAAAGGGCTGTAGGGTAAAAGAGAAAAATGCTAAGTCCATAATTAAGAGGGTAGAATGGAACGCTGAGCTAAATCTTTCCTATTATTTGAAACAATGCTCACTGAAATCTCTAACTTGATTACTTTTAAGCAAGGGAAAAATACATAAAACCAAAATATAATGTCCATTGATGTGTGAATTTATATCTGGCTATTTAATTTGATCCCATTGATCAATGTGTCTGTCTTTTTGCCAAACCTATGCTGTTTTCATTACTACCATTCTATAATATAATTTTTGATGGAATTTTTAATGACACACATGGACTAGTATTATATGATCTGCAAATAAAGATACTTTGACATCTTCCTTTCTGCTTTGTATGCTTTGGTACCCTTATATTTAATAGATTTGGTGAGGTGAGGCAAGGTACAAATTTGTATTGTTCCTGATTTTTTGTTTTTGTTTGTTTGTTTTTTTGTTTTTTTTTGTTTGGTTGGTTTTTTTTTTTTTTTTTTTTGGTTTTTTTTGAAGGTTTCTCTGTGTAGCCCAGGCTGTCCTGGAACTCACTCTGTAGACCAGGATGGCCTCAGAAATCTGCCTGCTTCTGCCTCCCATATGCTAGGATTAAAGGCATGTGCCACCACTGCCTGGCTTGTTCCTGATTTTAAGAAAATGATTTGAGTTTTTCTCCATTTAAATTGATGTTTGCTATGGGCTTGTGATAAAATGTACTCACTATGTTGACATATGTCCCTTGTATCTCTAATCTTTCCAGGACTGTTACAATGAAGGGATATTGGATTTTATCACAAGCCTTTCCTGTATCTGATAAGATGCTCATGTGGTTTTTGTCTCCCAATGGTTTTATAAGGGAGATTATAATTTTTGATTTATGTATGTTGAACAACATACATAAATTTTTGATTTGTTCTTCAATAGAATTTGCTAGTATTTTAGTAATATTTTTATACCTATAGTCATACAGGAAATTGGTCTATAATTCCCTCTCTTTATAGGTTTTTCATGTGGGTTTAGGGTCAAAGTAACTGTGGCTTTGTAAAATAATTTCTATTTTCTAAATATTTTACTATTTTATTTCTATTTTATAAAATATTTCGTTAACTCATCTTTGGTTGTCCAGCAGAATTCTGTTTTGTTTTGTTTTGTTGGGAGAATTTTAATGACTGCATGTAATTGCTGAGTTTATATTTTTGTTTAAATTGTTTATTTGATCTTGATTCAACTTTGGTAAATGAAATTTATTGATAAAATTATTGAATAGATTTTCCAATTTGGTGGATTGCAGGTTTTTAGAGTGTATTTTTATGATTCTCCAGAGTTTCTTAATATCTGTTGCTATGTCTCCCCTTCATTTCTAATTATGTTAAGTTGGATCATTTGCCTCAACCTTTTAGTTAATTTGGGTAAAAGTTTGTCAATTTTATTAATTTTTTTCAAAGGACTAATTCTTTGTTTCATCGATTCTTGCTATTGTTTTTCTTGTTCTTATTGATTTCAGTGATGAGTTTAATGTCTTTTTTTTGGCATTTTCTCCTTTTGAGTGGGAATTCTTTTTATCCTAGAGATTTTAGATGTGCTGCTATGTTACTAATATGACATTTACATAATTTCAATAGGCAATTAAAGCAAAGAATTTGCCTCTTCGAACTTCCTTTTTGCGTCTCATAAGATTGAGTATGCTGTTTATTTATTTTCTTTCAATTCTACAAAGTTTTCAACTTCTTTCTGATTTCCTGTCTTAACCCATTTTTTATTCGGAAGGGAGGTATTTAGTTTCCATGAGACTGTAAGATTTTTGTTGATTCTGCTCTTGTTGATATCAAGCGTTAATCTATAGTGGATTACATAGGATCCAGGGTGTTATTTATGATTCCTTATATCTTTTAAGACTTGGTTTGTGTTTAAGTACATGGTTAATTTTGGTGAAAGTCCCTTGAGGCACTGAGAACTTATATACTTTTATATTTGGGGGAAATGTTATATGAATATCTGTTAGACCCTTATGTTTTATAATACTAGTTACCTCCAGCATTTCTCTGTTGAGCTTTTCTTTTTTTAGAGAAACTCTTTATTGATGAGAGTGATGTAATAAAGCAATAAAGCCTCCCACTATCATGGTGTGAGGATCAATCTTTATGAACTAGGGTGTCCTTGTATTTGGTTTGTAGACGTTAAAAACTGTAGTGTCTTTTTGGTGGATTTTTCCTTTAATAAGTATGTAGCATCCTTTCCTATATTTTCTTTCTAATTTTGGTTTGAAGTCTATTTTTGTCAGATATTAGCATTGTTATAATAGCTTACTTTTCAGATTTGTTTGCTTTGAACTTTTACCCTGAAATTATTTGTTTCCTTGATGTTTAAAATGATGGATCTTGTTTCCATTTCCATTTTGTTAGTCTGTATCTTTTTATTGGGCAATTGTCACCACAAATGATGTGAGATATCAATGAACTGTTTTCGTTGATTCCTTTTATTATTCTTGTTGACTCTGTTTTTATTGTTGTTGTGGCAGTGGTGGTAGTAGTGTTTGTGTGTTCCTCTGTCTCTCTCTGTCTCTCTGTCTCTCTGTCTGTGTGTGTGTGTGTGTGTGTGTGTGTGTGTGCGTGTGGGGTGTGTGTGTTTCCCCTCTTTTGGTGTACTGATCAAGGATTACTTATTTTTTAAACATTCTTGGGTTTGGTTAAACACTTTATATTGAAATTTTCCTTCTAGCACCTTTTGTAGAGCTGGATTTGTAGATAGATAGTACATATATTTGGATTTACCATGAAATGTCTTATTTTATCCATCTAGTGTGGTAGAAAGTTTTGCTGGGTATAGTAGACTGAGCTGACGTAGACATATCCTTCTTTGGGTTCGGATAATTTGCTTCTGTGATTTTGTTGAAAGTATCTTTGGGGCTTTGACCCAGGTTTCTTCTCCTTCCTGTCTTACTAATATTTTTATATTTGGTCTTTTCATATTGTCAAAGACTTTAGAGATTTTTTTTTACATTTAATTTTTTATTTGGGCAAGATATACAATTTTTCTATCTTGATTCCTGAGCCTTATATTCTCTTTTCCATCTTTTGTATTCTGTGGGTGAAGGAGAGGTAAAGATCTGCAGTTAGCCTCCAGCTTCTGTGGCTGTAATGGTCTATAGGTTGTCATGTAATGCCTGTTGTGAGTGGAGCTTGAACTAAGTGATGAGTTGGAGTGAGTTTAAAACATAAGATCTGAGATGAGAGTAGAGAGGAAGGGAGGCTATTGTTTGTTGCCTGTTACAGAGCTTAAGATAAGTCCTGGATATTACAGTTTAAGGAGTGATCAAATACCACAGACATCCCCATAGCCTTTCAATGGCAGCACAAGCCATGGATATCAACACAATCCCTGGTTCAAGTAGGACCTCCAGTCCAGACATGATCCTCAGAATAGACGTGGACATTGACCCAAGGTGGCAATGCAGGCCACTCAGCTTAATATGGCCCCTAGTGGCAGCAGGGCCCATGTATATCAACATGGCTTCTTGATGTAGTACAGACCACAGACAGCCTGTGTTGATATTTGTGTTATGTATTAATACCTGAAGCCACATAGATGTATTTGGCCTGTGCTGCTGCCAAGGACTATGTTCATGGTATATATAGCACCAGAGGACCAGGCTAATATCCATGGTCTGTATTACTTCAAGAGACCATGCCAAAGTCAGTGGCAGGTGCTGATGCTGGGGACCATGTGGATGTCTATGGACTGAACTGACACCCAAAACCATGTGTAATTTCATGATCCATTCTCTGCTGAGTGCAAATGGCAAGGAAACTACTTTTGCAATGATGTTGATAACTACAGAGTCACAGTTGATAATAGAAAACAAAAAGGCTTCTTTGACAACCCCTACTCCTCACCCCCACCAAAATAAGCAACAGCCTAGACATAAATCCACTGAAGTAAACTCTTAAAAATTGTCATAAGTATATTGAAGTACAGCTCTCCAGAATTGATGACTTCTGGTAGGGTTGTAGGTGAGGAAGGGCTTAGTTTTCTTTAAGGGGCTGGCTCCTGGAGCTTGATCATATTCTACCGAGTATGTGTGTAACTCTAATAGGAAAATTGGACTTATACTCTTGTTTCCTCTTCCTCCTCTTTCTCCTCTTCTTCCTCTTCATCCTTCCCATCCTCCTCCTTTTCCATCTTTCTCTCTTGTTTGTTGGTGGGGTGGGTAGGGAAGTAGATGTCCTAAGTGTTAGGGAACAGAGCTGAAAGGACTTGGAAATGAGAAGGCTTGGGATTCATGGTGTGAAATTTCCATATAACCAATAAAATTATCTTAAAAAAGAATTGAAGGTTGGAGGTAGAGGAGAAGATCAGTAGTTATTCTACTTGGTTCCCTGGAAAGAATCTCATTGTTTGCTTAATTGTTTATTCATTTATTTATTTATTTTTAATCCTTAAGCCCTGAAATTGTTTACTTTTGTGTGCACATACATGTAGACTTTTATTCCATTTTCCATCTTTGCTTTAAGAAATATATATTTATACATATAAAATATATTCTTGGATAATTCTACAATCAAAGAATGCTTATTTTGATTAATATCCTTTTGAAGAAACAATTTCACTTGATGGTCTAACCTAATAATTTGAAGGAAATCAATTTTTAATTACCCAAATTCATAATTTCAATAAAATGTGACTTGGGCTTTGTCTTTGTTTGAGTTCATATCTGACTCAAACTGCCCAATGGAGCTATTAACATTAAAGGAAAATAACAAAAACTACTTGTAGTGTTTTAATTAAGCTTACAATTTTGTGTTGATCTTTATTTTTAACTTCCTTGAAGCTTATGTGGTGAGCTATGGTTGAGACATATATTAGAGATATTATATTCCAAATTATATACATAGAACTATTTTTAAGTAATACTCTTTAATAACTATGAAATTTAAGGTACAATGTTTAAATACAGACTTTCTCCCCTAGATTTCATGATATCACATGACAACATTGAGTCATGGTTGTCAAGTTAACTGAATAAGGAGATGTCTAGTCCTGATGAAATAGGCAAGTGTATAGTCTATAGTGATTTTCAGAGAGACTCATATGTATAAGAATGACTAGCTGAAGACCAGCTCTGTATATGAAGTAGGGCTTTCAAAATATCTGGAAATCCTGGAGCAAGGCAGTAGTATCTTTGCACATAGGATACATTCCTCTCAGTGTGTGTTGTTAATTGATGTATTATATGCCTACATAAGACTCCAGATACCTATAAACATACACACAATAGCAGTGACTGTAGGGAACTTAAAGAATAATATTGAGACTTCCACAGAGCCCAGCTTGTTAAATTGGCCAGCCTGGTTCTGTGACTCTATCACATGCAATTAACCATTGTTGGATTACAGGCTCCTATTATATAAGCCAACTCATATCTCTTCATTTTAATTAATTTTTAAAATTTATTTGAGATTATAATATAATCGGACCACTTCCTATTCCTGCCACGTCTTTCTAAATTCACCCACATACTACTCCTTGCCCTTTTCAAATGTATGGCCTACTTTTTCCTTAATTTTAAATGAAATGAAATATGTTAATGCATATATAGTATATATATGTGTGTGTGTGTGATAGATCAATAGGTAGGTAGGTAGATAGATAGATAGATAGATAGATAGATAGATAGATAGATAAAGAGAAATATATAGATACAACCCTCTCAGTCTATATAACATTACTTATATGTATAATTGCAGGGTACTCTTCCCAGAAGATTATTTCTCTTGGTGACCCATAATTATTGGTATAAATTCAAGGTCTCCTGAGCATTCCTTGTCAAAGTTAATAAGTCCACTGTCGCTGTCTTTTTTCAGCATAAGCTGTGTAGGCACTTCATGGATGAAGATTCTGAGATTCCTAGAAGACACCTTCTCACAGAAAACTACCTTAGTCAGAAGATTATCTCAATTTAAAATGTACAAATACTATCTATTAGTTCTGTTCCTCTTGAGAACCATAACATATATTATTATTGCTTTATTTTATCTCAAAAGAAGAAAATTCTGTGATTAGGTACCTTCATTCTATACCCAAAGTTATCTGAATGCAAACACATATTCTACTTTAATCAACTTTAATCAACACAACTATATTGTATAACTTGAGTTTATTAATGACCCTTCTATACTTCAGTTATTTTTTATGTTAAATGTAGGCAAATTGCTACAGTTAATATTGATATTTTATTTAAAAACATAATGCTAAGGGTAAATATGCTTGGAGTCCTGGATCAGGGTACTAATTTACAATGGGGTAAACTAAATAAATAAAGGGGGAAAACAAGTAAAGAATAAAAAGAAATAATAATGAAATAGCAACAACTTATAAAAATAATAAATAGTTTTTATAATTATTTCAAGTATAGGCTCCCTACACAGTGTACAAAGAAACCAAATACTAAGGTATTCTGTTTTACAAATATAAATAACTTTACTGTATAATAAATGGGCAGAGGTTTAGAGTGCTAAATTCAGCTATGCTGCCTGATCAGTGAAACCAAAACTGTTTATGAGCGGGAAGAAAGTATAAAGCATGTGCTTATTTGATGGTGAGAAGGGGATATTTTAGCATGCTTCCATGAAAGGGTGAGCAATTACTGTGGTTTTTCAGTTTGAGTTATGCTTTGTACAGGAGTTGCTACACTTGGGTTGTCAAAAGGCCCCTGACCTGTGGGGTTGACTCTGCACATACTCTTGAGTGAATTCTAGAGGATTTTCCTGTAAAACAACACGAACGGTTTGCTATTTAAGGAATGTATATCCACATGTATTACAATTTAGGAATGTCTGACTTGTCTCCGCAAACCCCTCATGGGCTGTGATTTTGTCTCTCAGCTGCTGGAGTTATGCTGAGAGATTCCGGAAATTTCTGAGGTGAGACCAAACTAAAGGAAGTAGGTCGTTAGGGATGTGTCTGCCTTTCTGCTCCATAATTTCATCAAAACTTTTGCAACCATCATGCTCTGCCCAAACACATATGATAATACGCTCTTGGACAGAACTCTAAAAGCTTGAGCCAAAATCAATCTATCCTTGTTTATCATCCCTGTTCTCTCAGTGATTTTGTCATGGTAATGCAATAGTAACACAGGGTGTGTCTGCCTCCACTATTGAAACAGCAAAGGCATTGTTTTAATAAGCAATAAATATCTCGGTATTAATGACAGCAAAGTAATTCTTAAGTATGTTATTTGATATGAAGAATGGTAACATTGATAATAGTTTCCCACCTCTCATGGAGTAGGTGTTGGCAGATAGAGTCCCTATCCAGATATATGTCTCTCCGTGGTAATTTGAAAAGAACCACATTAAGTCTATCTTTCAATAATAATATTGATAGATACCAGGCTAGTTAGTGTGTATGCTAAAACCCTGTGGTTTTGGACAACCATTAAATAATAAGTCTAATGTTGGCTACAGAGAACGTGGCTAGAAAAGCATGACAAGTCATCTATAGCCATTTCTAGTTATCAGTGGGGCAATTGCACTGCCCTGGCCATTCTCATTCATTCATCCTTTTTATTTTTACATTTACTGAACACCAAGAGGCTATTGTAGTCACTATATTTGTGAATGTGCTTCAGTATCATCACACACACACACACACACACACACACACACACATACCCACACACACAACATGACTATGGATAACTTAGATTAGATTACATGTATACATATAGAGTTTTGATTTCTTTGATTTTTTTATATTAAGCTAGCATTGTTCTTTTTTTTTTTTATTATTGTTCCAATGGGGTTTTCTTGGTTTTTTTGTTTGTTTGTTTTTTGGTTTTTTTCCTTTTTATTTATTTTTATTAGACATTTTCTTTATTTACATGTCACACAATAGATATCTCTGAAAGACTGAATTTAGAAATTTGAGAGAAAGCATGCTAATGAAAAGGGAAATGTATTAGAAATGTATGTATACTGTATCACCTTTACTTAAAGGACATAGAAGGTCTCTGTAATGAGCCAAGAATGTAGACTAGCCAGTTTCAGAAACCTATTGGCCACAAAGGCTCCCCCTAGTTAGGCCCAAGAACAAAAGGCAGGATATGAGCCATCTGGGTAGTTCTAGGAAATGGTCAGCCATAAAGTGAATAACATTGACCAGACCACATTCTTGTGCATAATGAGTGTGTAGGACGTTTTACTTATGACCCTGACTCAAATAGGGGCTGGGTCTCTTTAGAATTTTCCACTGTTCTCTTGTTATGTTTCCTTGGTAATCCCTTCAGCCCCCTAGTTTGTGGTTTTTCCCTTTAAATACCCCTCACTTCTTGTGTTCATGGTCGAACCCTTCAGGCCTGCCAGGCTATAAGTTCGACCCAGGTCTGGCCTGAATAAACCTCATGTGATTGCAGCAAGGTCAGTCTCTTGTGAGTTATTGGGTGGTCGTGTTATTCCGAGACTTGAGGGAGGGTTTCCTCAGCTATGGGGGTCTTTCATTTGGGGGCTCGTCTGGGATTTACGCCCACCCTTGACTCTCTGAAGACCCCTTGTAGGTGAGTTCTTAGTTGTGTTAATTGTGGTCTATTTGTCTGTTTGAGTTCTTGTAATTTGCCTGTGAACTATCTGCCTGTTTGCAATCTGTTAGTCAGTTTCTTACTTCCATTCCATGTAGTTGGTCTGGTCCCGGTATGGGACAGCGACTCTCTGTCCTCGAGATGAGGAAGGGAGCTGACAGTAGACGTGCCCAAAGGTCACCGGCTGTCTCCATGGGAGATGTCCCAGTGGAAATTTAGGGAACCTCGGGGAAGCCTGGAGGAATTCCACTAGAGGATAGAACTACTCGAGAAGAGGAAGGTGTGTCTGTTCTCCCAGTCATTTTGATAGTACAACTTGCTCTGCCTAAACCATTTTTTCCTGCCTTATTCTCTGTCTAATTTTCTGTGCTGTGTTTGTGATTTTTGTTGCCCTTGTGACTGCGATGGGACGGATGGTAACTCTGACGTTGGCTCACTGGATGGAGGTTAGGGACATGTCAGTTTAGGTGAAATAAGGACCTCGGTAAATTTCCAGCTGTCTGTTTTTCTGAAGTAAGTTTGGCACTCACGATTGAGATGAATCTTTTTGTGTGTATTTTGTGACCAGTCCATCTTGGCAGCTGTGGCAGACACAGGCTGAGCAACTCTGTGATTTGGCTTTGATTACCTGTGTACCTGATGTTTGTTACTGGGCCCAGTTGTCTTTCTCAGTGTCATGGACCTGAAAAGGTGGATGTCTGTGTGGTGACTGATTTTGTGTGTGTGTGGTTGGACCTTGGACTGACGACTTACACCCCCCTGACTGATGGACAGTGTTGGAGCTAGGGCTGCTGCAGAAATTATGTGGTCTGGGGTTTTCCAAGAGGGCAGTAAGAATCAGCCCCACAGCTGGCAAAGTGTTGGAGGTAGGGGCCAGGTCCCAGGTGCTGCAGTTCCAGTTCTTTCTGGGCCAGATCCAGATCTCTTGACTTTTCCCCATCCAGGCTGGCCTCCTGGATGGTGACCCCAACCTCAACCCCAGACACATGGGCTCTAGTGGAAGCTGAGGCAGAAAGGTTATGCCTGTGGAGCTGGCTCTGGGGAAGGCCCAGCAGCCGACCCACAGCACCAAGCCATGCAGGCTGCTGGAGATGAATTTGAGACCCGCTTCCACCATACCGTCTCTGACCTGCTGCTCAGCTACTTGACCCCAGGCTCAGTCCAGCAATGCTTCACCTAGGTATCCCACAAACTTTTCCAAGGGGGCCCCAACTGGGGACGTCTTGTGGCATTTTTTGCCTTTGGGGTTGTCTTATGTGCTGAGAGTGTTAACAAAGCAATAGAGCCATTGGTGGGACAAGTGCAGGATTAAATGGTGGTCTACCTGGAGACAGGCCTGGCTAACTGGGTCTACAGCAGTGGGGACTGGGCGAAATCCACAGCTCTATACTGGAACAGGGCCCTGGAGGAGGCATGTCTGTAGGAGGGACAGCTGCTCCCTTGAAGAACAAGGCAGGTACCTAGGTTCCACTGACATGGGTTCCAAGGTGAGGTGCGGCCAGAGAGAGGGGCACAGCAGTCAGGGACCCCTGAACAACCAAGTAGGTTTTTACAAAATAGATTAATTGGGTTAAAATATTGTCTTTATCATCTGGTTTAAAAATTATTGAATTGGTACATTGTAAATTGTGGTGATTGAATATTACTACCTTGAGAGTTATGCTTTGCTTACCATGTGATGGGTGCTGTTTAGATAAATGATTGTTCTGTGTTTCATGATTGAAGAAAAATTGGTTAAAACTTTGGTTTAGCTTAACTTATTTAAAAGACAGTCTTAATTTGTACAGCAGAGACTGATAAGCCATTGTGCTGTGGCCAGGAGTTAAGCACAGTTGAAAAAGAGCTGATAGAGGCTGACTGAGTGTCTGCATGAACTGCTCTTAAAGGGGACAACAGCTTTTTGCATGTAATATTGGTAACAGAGAATTAACTTAAAATTGGTAACTCGGGGTTGGAATCATGTTAAGCGACAAAACCTGGCATGAGCCAACCCAGGAATATTTTATGTAATTCTTACCCCTTATAAATTTAATGAAGCCAAGGGTGAGGCCGGGACCAGAGATAAGATTTAAAACGATGTCTTTGATGTATTCAAAATCGCACTGTCATGCATCCATATGTAAGAATTGGCAGCTAAGCTTTGTAATGTGACAGTAATGCTTTGATATTGATTTTAAAGAAAACGGAATGTTTAAAACTGGGTTTTGTTTAAATTATGGTTATACCTTAAAATTACAAAAGGTGTAGTCTAGTAAAGTAGAGACAAGTGATGAGCAGTCTGGAAACAAATAAAGAGTTAGTTTGTCTTGGAAATAAAAAGTAAATAGAAAAATAATCCAAATTCTTACGAAGCCTGGTAGTAATGCTAAACTGCTAGCACCTTTGCCCCTAGAGTAAACAAGCTTAAAAAGAAACTTGGAACAGCTATGGCTGTTGCTGGGAGGAGGCTGTTTTGCACCTACAATTGTCTGTCTCACTGAGCCAGTGGGAGATGCCTTCCCTGCTGGTCCTTGGTCAAATGCACCCATCCAATGGTGCACTTGTAGCATTTACTAAAATAAGGAATTTTATCTTGTCATTTATATCAGAAATAGAGACAGGTTTTTTCTTATTTGGAGATTT
>NW_022196912.1:109482752-109499965 GCF_008632895.1 Mastomys coucha | reverse complement strand
AAGTTGCCTCTTCATCTGCAGATGATACTGTCCAAAAAGGACACACAGGCCTAGGACAGCGTATATCTGCCGAGACAGATTAGGTGAGTCCTTAATGTACCTGTTCTCAGACATTCACGGGCCAGAAGGCTGAAGATTGATGCTCCAATGTTTTGAAAGGCTGTCCAGGTGTCCAGCAGTCTCTTATTAATTGTCAATATTTCTGGAAGCTGTGTTAGGTTTCCCCATATATTCTATTATTTAGTCATTCCTGGATTTCTGGTGGAGTTGAAAGGCTACCAAAGTTAGAAGAGATGCAGGGTAAGTTGTTAAGAAAATTAGTGCAGATAGCTGAGAAAGTGTTTTAAATGGAGGAAGAAAAAGAAAAGTAGCAGAAGGACTGTGAAAGGGCATAGTGAAGAGATAGAATGTTTAAAAGAGGGTCTTTGAAAATGGAGTCTAGTGTGAGAGTCAGAAGGAATAAGAGGCTAGAGAGCTGGAGATAAAGACAGGAAAGAAGAGAAGCTAGGAAGCCTGAGAGCCAGTAAGGTTGTGCCTGGCAATAGAAGAGAGTTAAGGAATTCCCCTGGCAGTTATGTTGGAACTGTGCTTAGGGACTGCAGGGGCAGCTACAGGAACATCCGCTATGGTATTGCAGCATAAGGCTTATAGAGAGTTAAGAGCTGCTATTGATTTAAATATAGGAGAATGCTGGTTTCATGTAAACCATTCAGGAGTCATTAGAGACACCATGAGTAAGCTCAGAGGAAGACTAAATAACCATAGGCCCATGCATGCTAAATAATTTAGTTGCTTTAATCAGAGAAAAAATAAGTGCTGTTCAGATTCTAATGTTATGCCAACAATATTATACTTTGCAAGGCCAGGAAAATCTAGAATATGATGATACTGATATTTAGTTCTATGATTAGAATTATCTACTAGAAGAAGTGGGGAATGAAAGACTGAATTTAGAAATTTGGGAGAAAACATGCTAATGAAAAGGGAAATGTATTAGTAGAAATGTATGTATACTGTATAACCTTTACTTAAAGGACATAGAAGGTCTCTGTAATGAGCCAAGAATGTAGACTAGCCAGTTTCAGAAACCTATTGGCCACAAAGGCTCCCCCTAGTTAAGCCCAAGAACAAAAGGCAGGATATGAGCCATCTGGGTAGTTCTAGGGAATGGTCAGCCATAAAGTGAATAACATTGACCAGACCACATTCTTGTGCATAATGAGTGTGTAGGACGTTTTACTTATGACCCTGACTCAAATAGGGGCTGGGTCTCTTTAGAATTTTCCACTGTTCTCTTGTTATGTTTCCTTGGTAATCCCTTCAGCCTCCTAGTTTGTGGTTTTTCCCTTTAAATACCCCTCACTTCTTGTGTTCCTGGTCGAACCCTTCAGGCCTGCCAGGCTATGAGTTCGACCCAGGTCTGGCCTGAATAAACCTCATGTGATTGCAGCAAGGTTGGTCTCTTGTGAGTTATTGGGTGGTCGTGTTATCCTGAGACTTGAGGGAGGGTTTCCCCAGCTATGGGGGTCTTTCATCTCCTTTCCCAGTTTCTCCTCTGAAAAAAAGAAAAAAAATCTTGTTCCCTCCCTCTCCCCTCTCTCACCACCCCACCCTCTACTGCTTACTGGCCCTGGCATTCCCCTACACTGGGGCATAGAACCTTCCCAGGGCCAAGGGCCTCTCCTCCCATGATGACCGACTTGGTCATCCTCTGCTTTACATATGCTGCTGGAGCTATTGGTCCTACCATGTATATTCTTTGGTTGGTTGTTTAGTCCCTGGGAGCTCTGAGGATACTAGTTAGTTCATATTGTTAGCATCGTTCTTTAAATCATGAGTGTTTCAACTAGTTTTACTCTGTACCAGTGTCTGTTGGTTGCATGTCTGCTGTAATGTACACTGTACCAGAACTGAATAACATCCTGCTGGTATAACGTATTCTAAGTTCACAACTTTATCCTCTGTCTGCCTGCATTTTCAAAGGCTGCATTTCACTTCCCTACAAATCTTGCTGGCATTCCCACTATTCCAAGAACTGAAACCCGACCCCCAAATTTTAATCACAATATGGAAGATACTCATTTGTGCCATATGCACCTTTCAGTTTGTTATCATCTGGGTAGACTTCTTAAGACCTCAAATATTTTTTTAAAAATATTTTCCATACAATTTATAATTACTCTATCATTATAGTTAATAATATTACATTTTATACACAAGCTTTTCTGTTGAGGTTATGGTACAGTTTCCTATCTAAATCAGGATTGATAGAATAAATTACTCAATTGAATTGTACTTTAAATGCAGATAATTTCTAATCGAGAAAATTCCTCAAAAAGATTAAATAGCAGAGGGTAAAAAAAATGCCTTATCACAAATTAGGTTATGCATTTAACAAAATACAATCTTAAATGAATAAGAATTTTTCTGTATGGAAAGGTGACTATGATACATAAGCTTTGAGAGATTTTCATTCATATGTTTAATAGCTAGCTATGTATTTATATGTTTTACCTGAGTTTCAAGAGAAGCCATTCAACTTGCATAGATGAATAATTAAATTTAATAATGCATATATTTATTCTAACAAGTAAAAACAAAGTAATCACTAGTGTTTTTCTATTTGTTTGTAATATACATTCAGTCTTGTATGTGTTGAAGATGTTGGGATCATAAACAATTATGAAAAATAATATCTAATAATGAAAAATCATCTAACCTAGACAGCCCATAACTTCTAAAATGATTTTTAGGCTATAAATATGCTGAAAGGATAGACTCAAATGTCAGTTATAGTAAATAAATTGACAAATAACTGGATGGGTATATATATATATGTTATAGCTCTTTTTAAAAAAGACAAAAAGACCCTGAGCTTTCTTAAGGAAAATAAAAACACACTGATGCTACTTAGTTGAAGGGGTCCAGTGGCCATGGAGAACTGGGTATGCCTGGAAGGGGGACTGGGGATGAAATAGGACAGGTGGGAAAGGGAAGAATGAAGCCAAGACAAAGGTTCTGATCAAGATTCAAAGTTTAATTTCAGCTCTGCATTAACATAGGGGAAACCCAAAGACCCATCCTTTGATTTGGCTGGGTTCTGTCGCTTTGTTTCAGCTGGACGATGTGGCAAAGTAAGCTGAGCAGATGGTCAGCTCCTCAAGGTTCTGTAGGAAATGCGAATGTGACAAGGCCAGTTGCTGACTCCAACCAGGTTTTAAAACCATCTGAGGATTGTTTAGCCTATTCAAGGCTCCGGGAAGGGCACACTTGAGTGCTCCCTGTGCTTGCATAGCTCTAGCCTCATCATCACTGGGGTACAGGTTCCCTTTCAGGGGCTGCTTCTCTGAAGAAACCACACTCTCCTTCCCACAGAGCCATGAAGAGCATAAGAAGTTAAGGGAAAAAGTGGAGGTGGAGAGAGGGGAGGATCTAAAGGGGTGGGAATAGGATCAAATGGAAGTATTGTGCACGTATGAAATTCTCAATAAGAATATGAAAAATATGAATGCATAAATACACTTTTAATATTGCTTCTAGGAGATTGACAAGTTATGCTGGTTTGAAGAAAAGAAATTGGATTTTGAGAGAAGACATTTTCTTCCTTAACTCTGGTTTGTAACCTGATGTCTAGACTAGCTACCAAAGGGTCCTTCCTCAAATGCTTATCTCCTAAGTACCTAAAATCCTTCATTTATTGTTTTCTTTTTCCTACTAATCAGCAGTGATATAATTTACCTTAATGTCCCTGTGTTAGTTGTATTAATCCCTCTGCTTCCCTTCTTGTCCATTTCATTCTCATGAGTATTCTAATTCATCTCTCAGACACTACTGTCAATGCGACCTGCAATAGAGATTAGCTTTGTAGCTCAAATCTCTATTAGTAGTACCAGAAGTTACTTGGATTTCTTCATCTTAGAGTTTCTATAATTTCCTCCTCAATTTTTTTGCTGAAGCCCAATCCTCAAAGGATGACAATGTTAAGTGGCAGCATCTCAGCGTTGTGGGATAGATCCTTAAGGTAAGGTCTTCATAAGTGGATGGAGTTCTTGTAGTCACAAGAAAAGGAATGAGCTTGCTCTCTCATATTTTTGGCACACAGGACAGCCCCATCTAAGAAGAAGGCCCAGGGTAATGTTTTTATCTCATTTATCATTCACTTGTGAAAAAGAATACATTTTTTGTTATCAAAGTCACATAATTTATGATACCTCATTACAGTACCCTAACTTGTTTCAGACAAGACTTTTATTCGAAACATTTGCCTTGTCATTAGCTTGAAGCAATTGCTTTCTCATCAACTGCATTTATTTTGAATCTGAACAACAGAACATATGAAATGAAATGTTTCCGACACTCACCAAGAGTCACTGGTATTCAGAATGTTTTGACAATAATGATTAACCTACGTAATATATATGTCATGTATTTCTTTAGCTATCTTAAACCCTAAAGACTTACACGTGAAATCATGAGCTTTGTGTGATGAAATAATACTTCAGAAACAGATTTAGCACTTGCCTTGAAAAGGACCTACCTTAGAGTCAAGGAATTTAGTGATCCACTGGATGATACAGTGATAAAATAAAGAGCTAAGGATGCCATTTTCAAAGTAACATTTGTTGATTCTAAACCATAAAATAATAATACAGTTCATTATTCATTGTTTTAAATTATATAAACAAAGAAAGATTAGTAGAGGGTAGAAACTCAGAATTAACTTTGCTTTTCAATTAGGAAAACACATTTCACAAATGATTTAATTGTGCTCTAAATATTTGCTGAAAACTTGGTTCTACTTTCAAGGTTTGTACAGAAACAAATATAAGTTTTAGTATTTAAATCCCAACACTGAATGTTTCTTTTGGTTCTCTTATATAAAACAAATATATTAATGCTACTAGATGTTAACCTAAAATAATTGTAGTGGTCTATTAAGTAGCTAGACCTAGAGACACTAAAACCAATATTAGTTAGGGTAATGATGCTCTTAGAAAAAGTTGGAGGTGGAAGAGATAAAAATATATTTCAGATAAAATGGGGAGAAAAAACCAATTTTCTTAATGTAAGTGTAATGTAATAGCTGAGAGATTCACACAAGTACTTCCAACTTTATTAATAGATACACAATTATTCCATGTAACTTTATTAACAGATACATACATATTACATGCAACCTTATTAACAGATACATACATATTCCATGCAACTTTATTAGCAGATACATGCATATTCCATGCATTTCAAATGTGTTAAAGAACTTGTAGTTAGAATAATCATAATGTGTTTTATAGAATTTATCTTTGCTTTTGTTTTAGCTTCTGGTAAATTTTAACAAAATAGCAATTTAGATTTATAAATTTTACATGCATTTGCAAATTTCACACTTTTAATACATAACATTCATTTAAGAGAAGACTTTTAATACTTTTGTATATAGCACATAAAAGAGAAACATGTTTTAAACTCTATGTTTGCATTTTAAATAGGTAACTATCACTATTTCTCTTTTGTAGATTTATTACACTTTGGCTAGTTGGGTTGAAATGTACTATAGGAATTCAAATATATAATAGCTTATCAGAAAGGCATATATGAGTAGTCATCTTAGAGATGTGCTTTAAGTGAATGATCAATATTAAAACTGAACTAAGACTATCAAATGTAGTTCACTTATATTCTCCAAAGCAAGAAGCCTTGAGAATATTTAGGAGCTACCTCAGGATATGAAAGAAGAGTCCCTCACTGTCCTTAATTCAACTATAGCTATTTCAGAAGGGCTTGGAGCATGAAAGGCCAGGAAATAGGAAAATATATGCACATATGTTCCATACATATTGCTGCTGCCTTGAAGAAGGAATGGCTTCAGATGTAATGAATTTAATGTAACAGAAGTGCAATATCACCCAAAATCAGAGAATTTACCTCACTCAGGAGCTAAAATCTTCTGAAACTTCTAATAGTACAATTTTGTTAAAACACAACATTTCAAGAAGTGATGATTCATGCAGTTTGGGGAACACACAGCCCAAGGAAGAACAGCCATGCAAGTTCGGATGATGGGAACTGGTGGTAAATTTATCTATCCTGCACAGAGTGCCAAATGAAAAGAGATAAGGAGGGAGTGATAGGATGCCTTCTGAGTGTTCATAGGAAAAAAAAATCTACAGAATTGACTCTGAGTCAACATTCCATACTCTTATCAAGTGGAGATAATGGAATTTATTTCTCTCCATTAATTTTTGTTGAGTTTGAGAAAAGTTCACTCTGTAGCTTGTGAATGTATTACTTGCCCCTCTCCTGTAAATAACTCAGAAATCCCATTCGAATCCACCTTTACTAGATGTTCACAAGCATCTAGACATGGTGCAGTACATAATCCAACCCCTTAAATCCACCCTAAGTGCTTATTAAAATAAGACATGAGGTTCAATATTTGGAGACTTTTAAAGTGAAAGGAAATGAATTTACTGCTCTTAAACATACTGAAAACTCTGAATTAAAAATCAGAAATAGTCTTAACTACTGTCAGCAAAAATAGGAGTTCTAATTACCAGGTCTGTTGCTAGAAGAGGGGCCAGGTGACCAAGTATTCATACTATGCTTCACGTAGCCCATGAGTTGACTTCAGGGAGATTCCATAGACTCAATATAAAATAAAACCATTCACAAGTCTCTCCATCTTGTACCATCCTGGAAGCCTCATAGGAAGCCTGTGGTGTGAGGTGCTGTCCTTTGAATTGCTGGAGTTTAAATGGCAACCCTGGACTCCATTGAAAGAATGTTACTCATATTCAATGGCTCCCTTCAGCTTGACCTCATCTTCACCAAGAGAGGCATGCCATACCACTTGGTTAAGAGTCCTCAGCCTACCTCCTGGCTCAATGTTTCCTTTATTCTAAATGACTCATCTTCAGCACACCTGCTCTCCAGACTTGTGCTCCGTGCCTGCTCCTCTTTCAGAAAGCAAGAGCAGGATATTACTGGTCCTCCGCGGAAGCAATGAAAACACTCATGGAGACTTGCCACAAGAATCTGCCTTCCAGGGGAGGTGTTTCAAGTCCACAGTGCAGAACTGGAAGAATACGTACAAAATGATATACTCCTTTGTGTTTGGGGGCCTTACCAGCTTAGGTAAACACTGGAGCAGCAGGATTGCTGTTTTTTTCTCATCTGCCTGGCAGAATCTGCAAGGAATTCATTAAGACCCAGGTCCCTAGCTCCTTGTAAGTCTTTTTTCATTCAGCAGCCAATCACATTTGCATCATTTTGACTTCCCTCTTAGATCATTTCCCTGCTGAGTCTGAGGAGAAAATCATTCTATTCTGCTTTTCATGGCCTGTGTTTGCAGCAAGGAGCTACCTATGCGTTTTTTCCCCCGACTGTGAATGCTATTTTCATCTCCTTGATGATCTGATTGCTTGACATATTCAAGAAGTTAGCACTGGGACCTCTCAAACTTTCTGGAATAAAGTGGAAAGTAGAGAAAGTACCAATTGTTCTTTAATAGAATGGGAAGCTGCTCTATCTGTAACTAGCCGTTTCTGTCCTTTAAACTAGTAGGACCCAAATGATTCCAACCCACAATCAATAGATATCTGGACTATTCTTTCTTGCGTTGACGTTCATGCTTTCTTCTAAGCATGGATTTGTCTTTTGAGAGCTGGAGATTAAACCCATGATCCTGTGTACAGAAGCCAGGGTACTGCGTCTTCAATGCTTCTGAATTCATTTGTAACAATCTAAACTCTCCTAGTTTTGAGCTACTAATGAATGGCCAACGTATCACCAATTAAGTCTACTGTCCACATGTAAAGGAATGAGACTCTTGAGAGCTCTCCACAGTTTACACCTCATTATTTAATCATTTAGTCACAGAAATAAAAACATGCTACGCTCTTGTTTAGTGGTGTTCTGCTTTTTATTTTTGACCATTTCCTTTTGTGCATTGATAGTCTGATATCCTAGTATTCATAACAATATACCAGAAACTGGGCAGAGTTATGGTATAGTGGCAGTTAATCTACTATGGCAAATGTGATCATAGTTATTATCAATCACCACTTAGCTACAAATTCTACTATAGTCAAACATAAGGTCTGAGGTCTACGGGCTACCGTGTTCTTGAGGAAAGTTCCCTTTGAACAATGCTTCATTTTACTGGTTGTCAAGGTAAATTACATACAGTTAATATCTTTCACCTTCTACATATAAAGGGGATTAGTCTGTATAATAAATGGGTATGTTTCCTGAAGACAAGAAGTTTAGCCAATGGATTTATTTCAAGCTTTAGTTATGAAATATGTTTACTTTGCTTAAGCCATCTAGCAGCATGTAGCAGCTAAAACAATTATTTTTTTCTATTTTGAAAAAACAAATATAAATATCCATACTACAGTTCTCTCCAGTTCTCATGAATATTTTATTCATGTATCACATTAGTAGCCATATCAATAAGATCTACAAATAATTATGGTAGCATCATTAATCAGTTTAACTAACCTTTGCTTTCTTCCTATTGAGTATCTTCCCAGAACATGTCTTTCTCCACCTCCCTCCTTAAGAAATAGGCCCAGCATTAAGCACATGCCTTTTGCACCTCTGTTAATCTTGGCAGACAGGGGAATGCTGAGCCATGCTGGCTGGTGAAAAAGAAGATGCCTTTCATGTGGCTTGGCAATGCAAGCATCAGGGAGTGTTTACTTCTTTTCCATAGAACTTACATACATTGAGTGCCTATGGCTTTATATACTATAAACGAAAGACAGTACTTTAATGCAGACCCCCACTAAATGGTAAAAGCACATTTTAAGATGTTTCATAAATTTAAAAAAAAAGTTATTTTCTAAGAGATGTGAATATTTTTTCATATTAATTTTTTTAATGTAGTCTTTTTTTCACACGATATATTCCTACTGCTGTTTCCTTTCTTCCTCTCAGTCCCTCAGTGCCAACCTCTGCTCTCCCCCAGATCCACCCTCTTTTCCCTTCAGAAAACCAGAAAACCCCTAGAGATATCAACCAAACATGTATCATGTTGCCAATAAGACCAGGAGCAGTCCTTCATATTAAGGCTGGACAAGGCAAACACGTTGGAGAAAAAGTGTCCCCAAATCAGACCAAACACTCAGAGAGAGCCCTCAATCCCACTGTTGGAAATCCCACAAGAACACCAAGCTATACAACCATCACATAGGCAGGGATCTAAGTCAAACTCATACAAACTCCCTGATTGTCAGTTCAGTCTCTGTGAGCTCTGGTTAGTTGATTCTGTGGGTTTCCTTAGTCCTTCTGACTCCTACAATCCTTCTTCCCCCACTTCCAAAGAAGTCCCCAAGCACTACCTAATGTTTGGCTGTGGGTCTGTGGATGAATCGTCTCTGATGCTGATCATCCTAGGATCCTGTCTACAAGTATAGCAGAGTATCATTAAGAACTATTTCTTTTTATTTTTTGCCTTTTAGCGAGTCCAGTTCTATCCTTTATTTCTTGTCCATCCAGGCACTGTCAATATTGGTGGGCTATCTCTTTGGCAAAAGCTCTCAAGTTGGACCAGGTATTGATAGGCCTCTCCCACAAGTTCAGCACCACCTTTACCCCAGGACATCTTGCAGGTAGGAAACTGGAGCTCAAAAGTTTTGTAGCTGGATTGGTGTCCTGGTTCTTCCACTGGAAGCCATGCCTGGTTACAGGAGATGGTCAGTTGTAGTTCTGTATTCCCCATTACTGAGTCTTCCCTAGTGCCACCCTTGTAGATTCCTGAGTTTTCTTTCCTTTTCCTTCTCTCTCTCTCTCTCTCTCTCTCTCTCTCTCTCTCTCTCTCTCCCTTCCTTCTTTCTTTTGTTTTTAAACATTTATTTATTTATTTTATGTATATGAGTACACCATTGTTCTCTTCAGACACACCAGAAGAGGCATCATATCCTGTTACATATGGTTGTGAACCACCATGTGGTTGCTGGCAATTGAACTCAGGACCTCTGGAAGAGCAGTCAGTGCTCTAAACCATTGAGCCATCTCTCCAGCCCTAGGTTTCTACCTCATCCCTTGAAATGTGCTTCCAATTCCAATCATCTCCCCAATTACTACTCCCACACACATACCTGTTCCCTCCCTTTTCCATCCCAAATTTCCCCATGTTGTGTGGATATATTTTAACAAAGGAATTAAAAACCTGCCTTACATGAGCAGTTACTGTCTGGAGGGTTCCATTTAAAATTGTTAGTCAAAACAAGAATTTTCAATATGTAGCAAAAGATTATGGTTGAGATAAGGCATGGAATTTTTAGAAAGTATGAGATAGGTGTGATTTTGGTTGGTTGGTTCTTGAGACAGAGGATTCCAATGTAGACCTACATGGCCTGGAACTTGATATGTAGACTAGGCTGCTGTTGAACAAGAAGAGTCACCTGTTTTCCCCTCCCAAGTTATTAGATTAAGGCTGTGGGTTCTATGCTTGGCCTAGAAAATGGAAGAAATTAAACCAAAATTACGATAAATTGCATTAATTAAATTATTCATATGGTTTTTATCCAAAGACGGGTTTTTTTGTTGTTGTTTTTTTGTTTGTTTGTTTTTGTTTTGGGTTTTTCTTTGGGGGGGGGAGGAAGGAAGCTTTGTGAATGAATGTGCTGATATAGCAGAAGTTAGAGTGAACCTGGAAAGTGATGCCCATTGATGGCTTGGTTCTCCTTGTTGCAGGTGATCACTTAAAATTGATAGTTTTGTAGAATGAGGTAGTTTTTCAAGATGAAGATAACATACTATAAGGTTTTTGGCCTTGTTATTGTTTTCTTATTTGAATGTTTCTCAAAAATATTTTGATATATATAATAAATAAATGTCCGGAGTGTAACAAGTGCTTAATTATACAAGATGATCCTTACTTTATTTGCCAAATATCCAGGCTTTGTAAATTAAAGATATTTCTAAAAAATATATACTGAAATTTGTCTTCAAATCGGAGATGCTTACTCCTACAGATGATTAGCCTGTACTCATGCAGACTTGCTTTCCTATAAGTCTAATTGTCCTTGCTGAAAAAGTAATAAGCATTTAAGAGTTATCAAATCTGTAAGAGAAATTGATCATCTAATTGAGAATATATAAGCTCTAATATAAAACTTGGAGAAAATTGTTGTATAAAGCAACAGGATAGAAAATTATGTTGCAATATTTGCATAACTGCCTGCTAAGAGTCAGTTCATCATAGAGGTACCCTTTTTTAAAATTAGATATATTAATTGCTATACAATTATATCATCTCCTCTCTTCTCTGTCTTCCTTAAACCACTTCTTTACCCCATCACTACCTCTCATTTTGATGATCAGTGCTTTTATTTTTGCATATTTATGTAATACATGAAAATATAACTACAACATGTATCAGTGTTTAGTGTAGCTTGTGTGTATATGTGCATCTAAGGCAGATTACTTCTTATTAGATAGCCAATTAGGAATCTCTTATCAGGAAAAGACTAATTATTCCCACCTTTGGAGTCAAGATATATTACATCTTCCTGGTTTTCTACTCTATAAAGAATAAAACAGGCATTCATTCATTTGTCCATTTAATAAGTAATATATATATATATATATATGATAGATAAATAGATAGATAGATAGATAGATAGATAGAGTGAAAGCATACAATATACAGTATAGGTAAGATCAAAATCTGATGTAGTTTGAACTAATTGTATAGACGGTGACAATTGATATCACTATGTTTTTAAAATATGGCTGTGTCCCTTAATATGAATATGTATCCTGCTATGGAATGATTAATGTCTTTTACGGGGGTCTGGCAAGATCTCTTTGGGATATTATATAATACATAGTATCTCAACATTCTGAATACTAAGTTACTTTTGACCATAGGCATTTTAAAGCACAGACTAGTGCATCAACAGTTTTCATCATATGAGGAGGAAGAGATCTGTGAATGCACAGAGTGTGGTGTTTTTGTTCTTCAATATGAAGGTTCATTCAAAAGTCATCAGCTGGCATGAACCACTCTGTGGTGTTCCCTGCCTGTGTGGGGATAAGGTTTGCTAAATAGTCAAAGAATGGGAGTCTTTCTCTTTGAAGATCACCAGGCGCCTGCCAAGGAGATACAATGACATCCTGTCTAACAGTGGTAACTGGTCTCTACCCATGTGGTCAGAAATAAAAAATAATTGAAACATGGTGTTACTGAAGTTTCCGGCTTCCTCTCCTAGTGGAAGAAAGGAGAGAATACAGTGCACAGGGTAGGGTTTCAGGTTTCAGCTTTTCCTGTCTCTCAGACATGAACCCACTAAAGAGAATAAAATTCAGAAAAATAAAATCTAAAGGACTTGAGCAATATCAAGTGCACTAGGATGTGGGAATTAGAGGCTGAATATATCATAAAGTGTCCCTTGGTTCCCACTATGCTCTAATAAACTCACAATTGCTGAGACTGGGTTACTGTATTAATCCACTATGAATTATCCTAAAATGAAAAAGAACCACAATGGTTGGCAAACTTATCATGTGCACAAGTCAAAGAAATACTCGAAACTCAAGACATCACATGGTTCTCTGTATAATCCTTGTCCAGTTTATGCTTAAGTGTCTCCATGTCAATTGTCCCAACAAACAAAAGCAATGCATTTCAAACCTTGCATGGAGATAACCACATGAAAGTCCTACATATCATACACATGGTATTATTCCAATCATAGGAGCAGATATGATTCATTGGTACAACCTCTTTAGTTCCTAAGGTAACTACTGGGTGTGGCTTTCCAGAACCACATTAGGGTGGGGAGAATAACTTCACATTCTGCTTACTACAAACTCTGCAGTAAAAGTACAGAAGTGATTTAAGTGATTTTGAGAGAAAGACATAAGAACAACCAAAGGCACACACTCACATTATCATACTGGATTTGACTTGAATTGAGCTCTCAATTACAGATGATCCTTTAATACAGAAAATGAATGTCACATGGCTCATTTCATCTTAGAGATAGAAAAAGACACAGAAAGCTGAAATCAATCAAGAACTTACCTCCTATGTCTTCTGATTTAATTTTTATTTTAAAGGACATAAAAACCAGTGTTTAGTGGAGAAAGAGAAATAGTTTAGTGGGAAGAACAGCAACAACAAAAAGACTGCTTAAGATTAAGAGGGTGATTTTGCATTAAAAAAAGATTTCAGAGGGCATTTTAGACATTTTGTGTACTGTGGGAAGCAATAGGAAATAATGTGAAACAACTACAATGGAGCTTTGTATTTCATTTCTCATGAAGATTTGAGCTTCATACAAATAATGTGGTACCTACCTTTAAATGCAAGAGTTCATTTGAGCATAATAAAAACCTCATATGGGTAACAATCTAAGCATTCTTATCAATTCATAAGCATCCTCAGAGCTCAGGCTATCACAGCCGTGTGCAAGGACTCCTGCATATAGATCTCTCTTGCTTTGTAATCTGGAGAAATTGAGTTGGGAAAGAGAATTCAAATTGTGTAAAATATTCCTGTATCTTTATTAGAACATTCAATTTTTTTTTTAAAGGTAGCTTTCAGTGATTAGGCCACCATAGCTTTTCTGAGGTCTAGATGAAAAGCTCATCTTCTTGAGAAGCCCACAGCAGCTTTAGGCCACCCATAGCCAATATCTAGTTATTATCAAGGCTATAATAAAACAAACAGGCACCCTTTTGTGTCCTGACTAGATGGTTATCTTTCCAGGATTCTTAGCATTTTGCTGAATTCAGCCCAAGCAGAATATCTTTCAAAATAGGCCGTTGTTCTTCCTATGTCCCATGTAGCTTTACATTCTCACGCAGAGACTGTTCATATTCAATTCTCTCTGGGTATCTTTGAACCAGCCCTCCAAGAACAAGGAGCAGTATCACCTGGGGAGCACAAGGGATCTCATTATCTTTACTGACCAGTTTTACACTATCTAGGTTTCTCCTTCCAAGGACTGAGGTCTACTTCACTCTCCTATTCACTCATCTCCACCAGTAAAAGTTATCTCCAGTTCTTAGACGGATGACATTTGCTTATGGAATGAAAGATAAGTTGGATTTTGTTGTTGTTGTTGTTGTTGTTGTTGTTTATTTAAATAGTTAATCAAAATAAAATAAAATGAAATAAAAGGAATATGCTGCTAAAAGAAGTGGAAAAACCCTGGATGCGTGTATAAAGAGAGGATGAAGTTACCAGCAAATATGTACTTTTCTTTCTTTTTATCCTTTCTTCTTTGTTTTGTTTTTATTTTTGTTTTCTTAACATGAGCATGGTCATATCAAGGACTAATTCCTCTCCCCTCAATGGGGTGAGGCTGAGAAGGATGTTAAAGCCTTCTTCTGGGAGAATGTGATTGTTGACAACATGGGAAAGTATGAGTATTTGCAACTAATTGAACTGCACATGCAAAATTAGCAACTAAGTCTCCTTTTTCTGGGTGTTTACAGCATGGGGACTTCTTGCCTACAGGGACCTTTTAATGAGACTAGCTAGACACTTTTACACATAATAAGCACACTAAGGTTCGGTATTGTATAGTTGGTACAATTGCACCATAGTGTGAATGGCCAAACAGGCATGTGCCTGCTCTTTCTTCCTTCCCTTACCATGGCTGCCCAAATCAGCTTTCTAGGACCAAGTAGTAGGGCTCACTGCTTGGAACATCAAGTCTCCTTTGATAATAGGGGCTGGGCAAAGACTTTTTCCCTGGACCTCCATTCCTTTCCCATGTACCACAAGTGCTACCTACAATCATGAGGAATATGACAAAAGCTTTTTCATTATCATTACCATCTGAGCAAAAAAAAGAAGACAGAATAAAAGTGGACATCTAAAGTTAAAGACAAAAAAAAAAAAAAGATCTAGAGTATCTCTCTCACCAGCATTCAAATCTCAATCACTTACTACAGGAAAATTGTTAGTCAACCATCTAGTCTTGGATTACTCTCCATACCACCACTGACTTTTATCTACATATTTTTTTCTATTTGTTTTCTTCAAGAAGCATATTTTTAATTATTACATTTTTAGTGATTATTTGTGAATTTCACATTATGTCCCCCAGTCCCACTCATCTCCTCATTCCTCCATATTCACCCTCCACCCTTGCAACCACTCCCTAAAAATACAAAACAAAACCACAAACAAATATCTCACTGTGGAAGCTGCAGAGTGTCACCGAGAGTCACATAATATACCCTTTGTCCAAGCAGCTTTATTAACAAATACTAATTGGCAAATACTAATGGGTCTTATTCAAAAGTGGGCTTCTGCTCCACTTTTGGTACTGGATCCTCACTGAGACTCCTCTCAGATATTCTGTTCTTATCCCTGTGTCATGGAGATCCTGTAGCTTTACTTTAGCAGGACCCTTCCTACACTCTAGAAGTTCTTAGATTGGTTATGTGTTGGAGTGGACTAACTCAAAGTCCTGGATCTGGGCCTTAGTGGTAGTTTAATTACTCTGCCCATCAACTCTCCTGCACCCAATGCACCAGGGTCAGTCCTCCCTCTTTGCTTAATGATGGGCAGGACTAGCATTCCTGTTTCCAATAGTCTGCAAGAGTGGCGCCAGCTCTCCCATACCCAGGTCATCAGGGCCAATTCTCCCATTCTCCATTCTTTGTGGATTACTCAGACCACAAACCACTTGTGCTACCAGGGACAGCTCTACAGTGCTGCCCAGGTACAATGCAGTTGCTCAGTGCTTCAGGCAGCAATAGGCACATAGAGCTCTTTTGCTTTCTGGGATAGTACTCCCACATGAGGAGTGGTGCCACATCTGTTCAGCCTTGGACATCTACATGGTCCTAGGGGGTAGCACAGACCAGGGCCATTCATGGCCTTTGATACTATCATGGACCAAGGACATCAAGACTGACCCCTGCTGCTTCAGGGCCACAGACCCCGACAAAGACATGACCATCAGTTGCAACATGGTCTTGACAATAGTCTCAGGTGGCAGTGCAGGCTATTCACTCCAGGCTGCTCCTAACCAGTCTCATGTCTCCAGTTCTGCCCCTCTTCATGATGCACAAACTGTTCTGCTTTTCTCTTTCATCTCTCCATCATAAAATTCCTCATGAGAGTGGCACCGTATGCCTCCTCTTTTGAAAGGTAGGGTGGTTAAACTTACCTAAATGTTTGTCCAACCTAAAGTTTCCAGAGAAAACAAATCTCAGGCCAAAGTTAAACACAGCACAGAAAAACTGTAATGCAACATAGAGTTGCCCAGTCTCGTGGTTGAACCACCACCAGAACCAGAACCAATTAGAGAGATTAGCAAATAGGCCAGTGATGTGAATTAAACAAGCAGGACGTAGCCAGTCATGTGGGTCTCCACTCTGCCAGGACCACTCTTCCTCTGGGGTAAGGATGCAGCTCTGGGAGTGACAGCAACTCACACAGTGCTTAGATTTTTTCAAAGGAGGAAGACGTAGGCCCACAGGCACTTGTGTTTTTTTTTTTTTATTTTAGATAGATATTTTCTTTATTTACATGCAAATTTCTCCATTCCCAGTTTCCCCTCCAAAAAACAAAGAAACAAACAAAAACAACAAAAACAAACCCCTGTTGCCTCCCCCCTCCCCATGCCTGTCACCCCACCCTCTCCTACTTTCTGGCGCTGGCACTCCCCTACACTGGGGCTCAGAACCTTCACAGGGCCGAGGTTCTCTCCTCCTATTGATGATCGATTTTATATTCCTGAAACACAACATAGCAGTGATCCTCAGAGGAGTTTTAGAAACAGAACCTCATGTTTCAAGAAGCCTGTATAAAATTTTCTGGTAGGCTGTTTAGTATGTCATATAGAATATTTTCTTTTCTCTTTCCATTTTTATTTGTGTCCCTTTTCTGGATAATTCATTTCTAAAATATAATCAACATAGATAACTGTATTTAGGAATATAGTAGTAGGTACACTGTTTAGGTATAATGGTGAAAGTTACTGTAAATTATCTTAAAGTTGGAAGAGACATTGTTTTAATTCTTTTTTTTTTGTGATTTCCACAGAAGTTCTTTATTTTTTTTTCAGATATTTTCTTTATTTACATGTAAATTTCTCCATTCCCAGTTTACCCTCCAAAAACCAAGAAACAAACAAAAACAACAAAAACAAATCCCTGTTGCCTCCCACTTCCCCATGCCTGCCCTCTCCCACTTTCTGGCCCTGGCATTCCCCTACACTGGGGCACAGAACCTTCAC
>NW_022196912.1:109474665-109482220 GCF_008632895.1 Mastomys coucha | reverse complement strand
ATATTCTCCAGATCCATCCATTTCCCTAAGAATTTCATAAATTTATTGTTTTTAATAGCTGAGTAGTCTCCGCACTTGTGCTTTTTAGTTACTGGCTCACTTGATGGACAGTGTGATTCACCATTTCCCAAGGAGTAAGAACAGCAACTGCCTTCCTGTTTCTAGTTCTACCTCTTCTCATAGCACACGAAACCAAACTGCATAGCTTCTTTTTGTCTTCCATCTGTCCTCCAACTTACTTTCCTCTCTCTCTCCCATCATTCCATCACCTGCTTGCTTCTGAAAACAGAAATACATGTTTAAATAACAGAATAAGTGTTATTATTTGTTCTACCATCACTGGTAGCTTCCTTTGATAATGTGGCAAATGCCAAATCACTCCTAAATTATAACTAATGGTTGTTGCAAAAGTCTACTTAAGAACATTTTCAAGTCAATGAATTCACCCTTTCACAGTATAGTGGAACTTTACCCAAATGTTTAATGATTTATGATCTCCTTCCAGTTTGAATTGATATTTTATAATGTAAATGTTTCTAAGATATTTGAGATTTTGCTTTATTTTATAAACTGTCCATTTGGAAGTGTTTATAATCTGGAAACCATACTAACATTTCATATTTCATCATAAGTATCGTCATTGTGACATAATATAAAGTCAAATAGTTTAAGTAGGTTCAATACCATACTTTCAGTGTCATCAATATATTAAAATATTTAGAGCAATTAGCTTTACATAGTTTTTGCAATTAGATTAATTTAAAGACTTTAGTTATCATTAGCAATCATACCTGATAGCCTTCTTTACCATTAATTCATCATGATCATGAGGTCATTTACTCACAATGATGATCAGTATTTACAGTAGAGAAACAGGAATAAAAATACTGTGCATTTTAAGTGTCTAAAAGTGAGACGTTTTCAGAATGTGTGTGTTAGAGGTTAAATTATCAAATTTGAAGAAAATTCTACAACATAGATTGGTTAACAGTGATTTGTTATAATTTCATTCATATAGCCCTTAAATTTAAAATAGTGTATTATATTAATTTCCCAGGATAAATAAATGACTGTACAGTTGTTATTATTCCCAATTTGAAAAGAAAATAAATGTTCATCTTTTAAGTTATTCCTAATTGTCCTTAGACTATATTTCTGATTAAACTCAGATTTTACTCTAGTGAAATTTCCTACATTTAATTTGTTTGTATTTGGGCATATCTAAATTATATATATAATAAATTTTAAACAATTAAAATTTTTATTTAAAATCAGTTTTCTCAAATAGAATGTCACTGGGTATATCAAGCATGCAACAGAGCAGACCACATGTCAGGGTAGACTTCTGACAAAAAGGGCTCCATGCTTTTTGTGTGCTATTTATTCTGTTTTGGTATACATAACATTCATTTAACAAGTATGGGAATTATCAAAGAAGCATAAACAATTGCTTCTCAAATAAATTATAATTAAATCCATGCAGATTTATGTAGGATCTTAGAATCTTTGTATTTGCACTATCAGTGATATTTCTGTAATATTCACTGTCATGCTTTGGGTAGTACAAAGCGCATGTTAGTTTTTTTTTTAAGGGGATTGGCCCCTGGGAGTGTCACCGTGCTTCTGTGGATATATGGACAACAAAACTTACACTTGTTTCTTGTTGTTTTTGTTGTTGTTGTTCTCCCCCTCCTCTTCCTCCTCCTTCTTCTTCTCCTTTTCATTTTCTTCTTTCTTACCCTCCTCTTTCTCCTCCTTCCCCTTCTTCTTTATAGGTGTGGGGTGGTCACAAGGCTGATGAAACAGATTTGGGAAGATTGAAATTGACTGTGATCTGGGTGCATGAGGTAAAATTCCTAAATAATTAAGAAACATATTATGTTGAAGGAAAATCACCATACTTTCCATTTTTGTGCTACAGAAAACTCAAGTTGTTCCACTTAAATTTCATTTTTCCAGTGTGTATCTTAGACACTAGGATATCAATTTTGAGGAACTGCTTGCAAGTTATAATAAACAAAAAGTCCCTCCATGTGTACTCTCGGTCCTGTGAAGGCCCAATGCCCCATTGTAGGGAAATGCCAGGACAGGGAAGTGAGAGTGGGTGGGTTGGTGAGCAGGGGGAGGGTGGTGAGAATGGTGTTTTCATCAGGGAAACCAGAAAAGGGGATAACATTTGAAGTGTAAATAATGAAAATATCTAATGAAAAATTTCAAAAAATAAAGTCACATTGTGGAAGATTCAGTATTTGTCTTTCACTGGAATTTTAATAGTCCCAATTCTGACCAAGTATTGGTACTGAAAGCAATTTGGAGGAGCAGCCAAGCTTCATACATTTCTTTTTTTTTTTTATTAGATATTTTCATTATCTTTATTTACATTTCAAATGACACCTCCTTTCCCGGTTTCTCCTTCAAAAAAAAAAAAAAAAAAAGCTGTTCTCTCTCCCTTCTCCTGCTCACCAGGCCACCCTCTCCCTATTCTTGACCCTGGCATTCGCATACACTGGGGCATAGAACCCTCATAGGACCAAGGGCCTCTCCTCCCATTGACGACCAAGGCCATCCTCTGCTACATATGCAGCTAGAGCAATGAGTCCCAACATGTGCACTCTTTGGTTGATGGTTTTGTCCCTGGGAGCTCTGAGGGTACTAGTTAGTTCATATTGTTGTTCATCCTAAAGGGCTGCAAACCCTTCAGCTCCTTGGGTCCTTTCTCTAGCTCCTTCACTGGGGACCCTGTGCTCAGTTCAACGAATGGCTGTGGGCCTCTACTTCTGTATTAGTCAGGTACTGTCAGAGCCTCTCAGGAGACAGCTATATCAGGCTCCTGTCAGCCCGCACTTGCTAGCATCCACAATAGTGTTCGAGTTTGGTGATTGAATGTGGGAAGGATTCCCAGGTGGAGCAGTCTCTGGATTGTCCTTCTTTTAGTCTCTGCTACATAGTTTGTCTCTGCAACTCCTTCCATGGGTATTTTGTTCCCCTTTCTAAGAAGGATTGAAGTATGCACACTTTAATATTCCTTCTTCTTGAGTTTCTTGTGGTTTGTGCATTTCATTTTGGATATTCCAATCTTCTGGGCTAATATCCACTTATGAGTGAGAGCATACCATGTGTGTTATTTTGTGATTGGGTTACCTCACTCAGGATGATATTCTCCAGATCCATCCATTTCAAAGCAAGTCTATCTTATACATCAGTACTTATGTAAGTGTTACCTTTTTTTTTTAAGAGGCCAACTTCCCAGAGTCAGTGGCTATCTATACATACTACTTAAGGATTGCAATCAGGGAGTTGATTTGAGTACTTCATTGAGGTTTATAAATGAATCTTGTCTGGACTAGATCAGAAAATAGAATTAACTTCAATTCCATTTTCTCTTGCCTTCTCATGGCAGTGATTAACATTTGTTCCTTTAAAAGGAAATATATCAATAGTCTTCACATATTAGTTAGCTAACCTTTCCTGTGCTTCCTGTTACCCAGTTGAGAGTGAAGTGTTGAAGGATGGGTCCAAGGGTGTACAGAGTTTGGTGGGAAAGGCACAGAAATGCAGAGTTAAATTTCTGTTCTCCAGCTCCTTAGTCTTCATGTTTCTCATGGTCATATAGCTGACCTCTTTGCCTTCTTATCTGGCCTAGATGATGTATTCAGAGAGATCTTCCTTGACTTTTCACATCATTCAGTGAGTATACATGGACCCTCAAGTATAGAAAACAACAGTAGGGAATTAAAAGAAACACAATACAAGCTCTCTAGTATTCAAACAATTAGGTCGGTGTTTATGCAGAACTGGTGGCCCTTTTTAACCCTGTTCAGAACAGCATAAAAAACAAATATCACTGACTCACAAGAGAGAAGCAAGGCCACATGGACATAATTTATAAGTTAATTAGCACAGTCTCCTGGGCCAAGAAGCGACAGACATGACACCTGCTTCTAGTGAACAAATGAGGAAAGATGAAAGAAAAGTACAAGGAACTTCTTCTCTCAGGAGGTGTATGGTCACAAACAGGTCACATCGTCTGGTGGGCAAGGCAGAATTTTAATAGACTAAAATGACTTTGAATGTCTAGCTATGAATATGAATGCAATTACAATACACACACTGAAATTTCCAACTAAATGAACTGCTATTTGTATGTACCCAGAGGAAGCATTTATATACTGAGTTTTTTCAGATATCAAAAATACTGTTTATATTTTAAAAAATTATGTACTATTCTGGTTTGCTATTTAAGCATTTTCCAAAAACATTCTTTTAAAATTAGTGCTATTAATTTTTATAAATAAATCAAGGAGTAATTAATATTTTGATCTATCTATCTATCATCTATCTTTCCACCTACTTATTTATTTATGTCTTTAAAAAAAGTCTAAAATAGATGAGAATAATACTACTTCCCAGTATTCTGATTTTCTCTCTTTTGGCTGAAACTAGGCTTTTCTTTGGTCATCCATTTTAACATTTAGGCAGTACTGGATGAAAATCAATTGTTGTCTTTCAAGGAGACAATACCTCAGCATCCTGTTTGTATAAAAAACATGTAAAATAAATAAATCAATAAACATTTACAAAGCTGTTGTACAAACTCAAGAGTTGCTTGGTGATTGGGTTTTATTCCACAGCTAAAAGGTCTAATGTGAACATTTGAAAGAAGCTTGTTTATTAAAATTTTCTGTGGAGTGTAATGTCTGTGGATGGTGGCAAAAGGAGGAGAAGCAAGAGTAGTATGGAAAGTAGAACACATGCAACAGAGGCTCAAGCTAATTCCCCAATAACCTCAGACTGGATCATCCCTAAGGGTGGACTCAAGTTAATGATGAGCTGTTGGTTTTTATCACCACACCAAGGCATTATGAACATATAGAAAGATAATGTTTGTCCTTTGTGTATAATTCTGTGTGTGTGTGTGTGTGTGTGTGTGTGTGTGTGTGTGTGTGTGTGTGTGTGTGAGAGAGAGAGAGAGAGAGAGAGAGAGAGAGAGAGAGAGAGAGAGAAAGAGAGAGAGAGTTTATTATACCATGGAAATTTAATCTCACAAAAACAACTAAATAAGCATTTTTTCTTAAAGAAGCAATAATATAAGATTTACCTAATACAGTGGTTATCAAAATACAAAACAAAAAACAAGGCAAACTACAGTAGCCTTAATAACGAACACCTTTGAACGTGCTATTACTACAGTTTCTTCATCGAGCCTAGGATAACTGATTCGAAAGTTCTGGTTTATGCTCCAGCAATTTGCTTTAGGAAACCCTCCACATGGTTCTGAGACACTCCAAAGTTTTAGAACTACAGACTTAGTAGAATACTTTTAAAACAAAATTGAACATTTGACATATGAAATGTCACAAAGCTGATAAACTTGCCTCACAACTCTGACAAGTCTAAGACTAAGACTATGTTACATTCATGGTTAGATCGTTTAGATTTTGGTTTCTGTGAATGTTTTTCAGTTCTTCCTTAACTGCTTGGTCTATTTCAATAACTTATGCAGGTGGTGTCTGGCAGCATCACACCTGCACCAGGTACTGTGGTGGAGGTTTATGCATCTGTGCCTTAAGAAAAGGTTTAACAGGAAGGACTTGTTATCTTACATGAGTTGATAGTAAGAAGTAAGGCAGCCTTAAGATTGACAATCTTTTATACTTCTGCAAGTCTCATCAAGGCCAGGAAGTGGTTTGTCTGAGATTAACTGTGACAGTGTGGAGAAGATGCCATTGCAACTAAAGTTTGTGTGAGAAACTATTTTTATAACAATAATTGCTCCTATATGATTGCATCTAACCCATTCTTTGTGGAACTTTAGATAACTGTAATTTGAGTAAAGATTCTTGCAGCATTAAATGCCTAAAGAAAAATTTTCTGAATTTAGAAAAAATAAAGGGGGGGGAACATTTTAAGAAAGGAGTCATTTTATAATGGGAGCATTAGGCAAATACTTCTTCACAATGTATTAAAGATTAATATTACCAGTGAACTGTATATATACAGACATCATTTCATTTCATATTTATTCCAGCATTCATAGTTTCTTCACCAAGTCACCATATTCACAATAATTATACATTCTGGGATCATTTCTATAGTTTATTTCATGAATGATATTTTTATCATCTTAATAAACAGTAACTAGAACAACAGCGTTATACATTTTTGTAAATTCCACCTATTTTAGTAAAAATTGAAGTATTTTTAGCCCTATTTATTGTTTTGTTTATGTGTGTATTTGTGTGCTTTTGTGTGTGTGTGTTTGTGTGTGTGTGTTGTATTGTGTGCAACCATATGCACCTAATTTCAGGTACAGAATTACAAATATACAGATAAATGGTGGATGCCAGATGTCTTCCTCTTTTGATATTCATCTTATTCTTTTGAGACAGGGCCTCTCACTAAACTTGGAGCTTGCCCATTAGACTATACTACCTGTTCATCCAATCCTACAAATCCTTTCTTCTCCATGTCTCTAGAAGTAGGGTTAGAGTTCTAAAACAAAGTATGTGGTTCCTTTTATACTCATTCTTGAAAGTTCTACTTGCATCCTCCTAGTTGCTAGACATCTACCTTATCAACCGAGCCATTGCCCTAGCATATATACCTTTATTCATAAGGACTAGAGCTTTCAATACAGCTAATTAATCCAAATTTACATGAAACATCAAGCTGTATAATTGGTATTGGGCATTTAAATACTTAAACAGTTCTCAACAGGTGTTAGAAATTGTTTCAGGATTACATGGGATATATTCAATTTCTCTGTATTCTGCTTCATCTTCAGAGACTATACCTGTGTGTAATAAACTCTATCTGAGCAGAGAGTATTACCAGATCAATCCATTTCCTATTCATAAACTTGGTGATGCAAACACTTCATTTCTCTAAAGATTTCAAATAGGGCTGTGGTAATATGAGAAAAGACAGACCATTCTGCAAAAATCTTGCTGAAGTTTTGATTATATTTTAAGGCATGCTCAACTCAGATATTGAGTCACAGGTAGCAATAGATGTTTCCCATAGCTGTTCAGTGAAAAGAAAATCACTTTAAGCCTAGGTCTGATTAGCCTTTGGGGACAGATGAGATCAGAAGCCCAGTGTGTGGCTTTAGGGTATCGCTGTCCCTCTATGATAGGATGAATGCCTCTTATTCAGGAAGCTGATGAGGAAGCAAGTTTCCTGATAGGTGACTGGGAGATACAGGAACAGGGGCCAACTTTCAATCTTTGTAAAGGGAGACTTGCCATTGAAATGCCTGAGTTTTGACAGGAATAGTGCAGCTGCTTGTACTCACGCCTTAAATTGGAGTGAGGAAAAGGCAGGGTCTGTCATTGGCTGATGATGGATTTTCATCTGCTCATAACAAACCCGAGTAGCTCCGACAGCCTGTTGAAATAAATTTAATGTTATTTTGGAAAAAGAGAAAGAAAGCAATAGTGGATTCATTTTTTTGGCAGCTAAATTCAATCCTGGGTGGAAGTAAGGCTAACATACTTTGAAGTGCCACAGGAACTTTTAATCTCCCACAGGACTTTTTAACCTGTCCATTCCTTCT
>NW_022196912.1:109457346-109474655 GCF_008632895.1 Mastomys coucha | reverse complement strand
TACCTTGTGTCTGAGTGTCTTTTGCCTGGACATTAAGGGAGATTTTCCATGGCTATATAACATAAGCAGTATGTCTCTCATAAACCCCAGGGGCTTTATCTTGCTGCATAGGTGAAAAGTCAAATAAACCCCAAAGGAGTTATTGGTTGGCTCTGAACTTTCTATGTCCCTAAAGTAGTAGATAATAAGGACAGATTTGCAATCTCTCCTCTGGGGCAATATTTGATCAATAAACATGGCTTTTCTGCTTCCTGACAAGCTAATGATAATGACAAATGTTTTTCTTTCTTTCTTTCCCAGCCAAAATATACCATCAGTCTTAGAGTATATCCTGAATCAATAGAAGATATAACTATTTTAGATCACATTGAGTTATATTTGTTGATATACTAGAAATTAATATGTTTTGTATAAAGAAAATGATATTTCAGAAAATTATTATAACAGATATACCCTTTCCTCACAATTGGACATCGCTGTTGTTTCTTTTATGTTTTCTCTCTATCTTTTATGTTCTCTCTCTCTCTCTTTCTCTCTCTCTCTCTCTCTCTCTCTCTCTCTCTCTCTCTCTCTCTTACACACACACACACACACACACACACACACACACACATGCACATGTACATGCACACACAACTACACATTAAATAATAAGCCTTTTGGAAAAGACTCTCTTTTTATTATATTCTATATTTTCCACATTTTCATTGATAGTGATGATTTACATTTTTGTTGTTGTTCTTTAATATATAGTTCCTCAAACTATGGCTCCTATCCTAACAGCATCTTTACTACCTGGATTAATGAGAAAGATTCTCTGGTCAATACTTCAGATTTACCCAACCAGGAATTCTTGAATCAAGGCCAGCATACTGTCACAATATCTCCCCAGTAATTCTGATACATGCTAGCAAGTGGGAACAGCTGGTAAGCAGTGTTTGGTAGTAGGACAGAATTCCAAGTTTACAACATAAAACCATTGAGGGCTTTTGTAAATTTTGCAGCAATGCTGGTATGTTGCTATGGAAACAGACAATAGCTACAAAACCCAATTATTAGCCCTGTGTATTTTTTATTTTTTAACTAACTCTGAAACTAACGGTTCTCCTGTCAGACTTTACTTAAGGTCCTTATCATTCTTACATTTATAATTTACCTTTATAGTCTCTCATGTGAGAGACCATTCCGATCTCTTAACATTTTCCCTTGCAAGCCTTTCTTCATTGGTAAGTCTATGGTTTGGATATAAATAATGTTCTTCACAAGATTCATGGGGTGAAATACTTGCTCCCAACTGATGTCTATTTTAACAAGGTGGTAGAATACTTGGAAGGTGGATTTTCACTTGAGGAAGTGGAATACTGAAGATCAGCTTTGAGATGTCATAGCCTGATTCCATTTCCCATTCATGATTCTTCCCAGCTATGGATATAGCATGACCAGATGCATCTCTATTCTGTTCTCCTACTTCTTCCACCATGTTGAATTCTATCCATTTGACCTATGAGCCAAATTATAACAACAGTGGTACCTCAGATTCCTTACTCTTTTGTTCTTTGAATCTTGTGACTTGATGCTGACAACTATCGAACATGAAAATAATAATTTTACCTCTATAATCTTTCTAATTCTTAATTGGGATGGTTTAGTCAGGGTGATTTAGGTTTCTACCCAACACTGGAATAATAAGAGAAGACTGCACATATATTTGAAGTTTTGGTACTTCATGTATAATTGTAGATACTTAGAAAGATGAGTAAAGTTAAGGAAGTTTAGATGGTTAATGTTGAAAGTCAATTTATCAGGGTCTATAATCATCTAGAAGACAAACTTCTGGAAATCTCTGTGTGTTTCTGCATTAGATTAATTGAGATGGGAAGATTTACTCTTAATATGAGTGTCTTGATTCCATGGGCTGAGATCCTGGACTGAATTAAAACAGACAAAAATCAAAACAAAACAAAAAACAGACCGGCAAACAATAAAAACAAGATCCATTTCTTTATGTTTACTGACTATGGTTGCAATATTGCCATCTGTCTCAAGCTCCTGTAGCCATTTTCTCTTCCATCTTGGATAGTATCCCTACTACTACATATAAGCCAAAATAAGCGCTTCCTGTGTTAAGTTGCTACAGGAAGAAATTTAACTCTAGCCTGAGTAACTAGTACAGGAGGTGACTTTCGGCTTCAATACAGATTTCTCTTGAAATGAATAAAGGTGTTAGGAAGGGAATAGAGGGGAGCTGACTAGAAAAGGAACAGAAAAAGGGGGTGTTAGGCTAGTCTGCCTAACTCCAGTCTTGGTGCTTCTTCCATTCTGCTTCCTCCAGTGATTTCCCAGCCTTCCCTCCTTGTTTCACAGTACAAGGAGATTTATAAAGAGAGCTCTCTTTTAAGATTGCCAAGTCCATTTAAAAAGGACAAGTTCTACTTAGATTCAGAACATTTCCTGTGTCTGTACTTTCTTAAAATAATGAGCTCAAAATAATCCTTATGGCACATAGGCATGGTTGGGGATAGTTTATTCTGGTTTCCTGCAGTCCCACTTTTTGACTGTCCTACCCTGATCTGCTACAGATCTCATCTGCTGCTACATACTCTTCCAGACTCTGTTTTGGCCATTGAATTTCAGGAATTCATGCCTTAACATAATCATCCCGAAGTAGTCTTCCAAAACTTAAGGCATAGGGAGATTTCATTTTTCCTTGAGGCTTGACTTCATTGTTAAAGCACCTGTGCAGGTTTCAGTGTTAGTCTAAAGCCTTGTGATTTCTCAGATTATATTAATTACAGCATAGTATGAAGTTCTGATCAGTATCTATTTAGTTTTGAAAGGGACTTCCTGGATAGTTCTGGCTGTCCTGCAGTGCACTAGGCTGGCCGAATACTCCCAGACATCCACTCACCTACGCTTTTCAAGTGCTTAGATTAAAGGTGTGCACCACTATACCTTGTTGTTCCGTGCCTTAAATGAGATTCTGAAGTATTTTTCGAACACTTAATGGGAATGAAGGGAACGATATTACTTTTGAAATTCTTTATACAGAACCAAGTAACAAGTATTCTTTAAGTGGTAAAGCTTTAAACGGGGCTGATGAGAGAATTTTCTGAGTAAAGATTTTTGCCACAAACCCTGTCAAACTGGGTTTGATCCTCAAGACATATTCTTGCTGTCATTAAGATCATTTGTAATCGAAAGTATAAGGTACAAACATCAATATTAACAGGAGTTTGCAGAAGTAGATTTCAGCCCTTTTGGGTAACCAATGGGAGTTCTAAACTTCATTAGAAGAAGAGCAGGTAGATAGTGTGAACAATAAAAGAACAAAATTTACAACTGGATTTTGAAAATGGGACTGAATTTCTGCCTCTGTGGGAAAATGATTACAGACTAGGAATCAATTCTGACAGAAGAGCAATGAAAGTTATGTTGAGATGGTATCTGCTTCCAATGAAGCTGGTGTCAAGGTCTTTGGCATTATACAAGCTCGGTCGACACAGTAACAAATGTTTAGAGAGGACTGATTTTAATTTCTGTGAGTTCTATTTGTACAAAATACTAGCACAGATTATTAAACACTACAAAATCAAAGTCCTGGTTATGATGGCTCCTGAATGTCACCCTACCATGGAAGGATTCAGTAGAGGATTACTATGGGCTTGGGGTCAGCACAACAATAGAGTGAGGGCCTGTATTAACACCAACAAAATCAGCACCACAACAAAACACTACAGAATCCTTCAAGAATAGGCAAATGTTGTGACAAACTTTATTACCGTATTACCATATGGTGGGCACTGTGGAAACTTAGTGTAGTATAACTTTCTGGAGGAAAGTTATATAATCTATGAGGGAGACCTCTAGTGATGGTGGCTATGGAGTCAGAAATAGCTGTATTTTGAACTCAGGCAAGGTTTCCAATTGTGGGACTGATTGACATTCTGTTGAGTTGTTGGTTGAGGAAGTGCCATAAGATCCCTAAACAACCCAGGCAGATACTCGAACAGAAAGATGCCTTCTGAACATTTGCAGTTGGGTCCAGTTGCTAAGGACAATCTCCACACAGCTTATTGAGTGTAAAGAAGTCTAGCTCGAGCCTAGATTGAGCCTTCAACCCTACATTAGTACTTTGGATATATGATGATTTATAATCATCAGTGTATAGAAAGAGCAATCCAGGCACCAATACAACCACAAAGCTTTGAGAGGGAGCTTTAGTCTATATTGCTTAGATAGTCTGGAACCTGAGGGAGACTGGATAACTCAGAGACCTGAGGTAAATCCAAATGCAACTGCGAAAAACAAAATCAAGGAAATGTTTTCCAATGTGAGAAAAGATGGTAGAAGTCAGAGATGATAAAGGACACCAACAGAACATGGCCCACTGAATAAACTAAGCAGGGCTCACACAAGCTCACAGAGATTAAACCCACAAGCTATGCAGGACCAGCTTGATTCTGTGCTAGGTCCTCTATATAATTTCTGGATATTACTTCTCGTCTTTGTGGGAATCCTAACAGTGAAAGCAGGTGTGCTTCTGACTCCTTTGTCCTCGCTTGTTTCTCATTTCCTTCTATTGAATTGTCTTGCCCAGCCCTGATATTAGTACCTTCATTTTTTCTTGTTTTCTCTTGTTTTGTGGTGTTCAGTTGTTATCTCTTAAAACATCTTTCTGAAGAGAAACAAAGGGGCAGTAGATCTTAGGGAGAGTGAGGTGACAGAAAGCTTAGAGGAGTGGAGGGAAGGGAAATTGTAGCCAGGATATATTGTATGAGAGAAGAATTTATATTCAAATAAACAGAGAATATATCATAATAACCACCTTACTTAAATGATACAACACTGATCAAGACCCTGACCACCATGATATAACTCACAGAAAGTTCAGACTGTTATTCCTACTTTTTAACAATAAAGTACTTAAATTACAGCATGTACATTACAGTTTTAGATCTGATGTTATTGCACAGTTTTTGACTACACTGGAATATAAGCATAACTTTTATATACACTGGAGAACTAAAAAATTCATGTGGGCTTACTTTACTGCAATGTTTTCTTTATTGCTGATATGAAACCAAACCTACAACATCTATAATGTGTGCTAGATTGAAAACCTGGGAGAGAGTAGGTTATGTACTCAATAGACAATAAAATAGATGCTAAACATTATATATCAAGACAATGTATTTAAAATATTTTTATTAAAATTATTCTAAAAAACACTCATAGAAAATTAGACAATTCAGTATGAATTTGAGGAATTACTTCCTTCTTGTCTTACTGTTCTCATTTCCTCAATAAAAATAATGTTCTAAAATTATGTCAACGTTGGTCTATTTGGCCAAGAAACAAAGTTGGACTGAATAATCTTGTTATAAAATAGAGTTGATTATAATAGAATGATACTGTGTTGTTGGAAATAGCACTTGAAATAACAAAAAAACAAAGTGTTTTAAAAATGGTTTTTTCTCATTTATAAAGTTGATAGTTCCATCATTTGTTAAATAATGAAATGAATTTACTATTCTACCTGAACTAAAAGCCCCACCATGTTTGCATTGTTGCTTCTTATCTGGATAGTTATTTTATTTAGCAAATTTGAGGAATTTATCTCCTTCCCATTAGGAGATATCTAGTCATTGCTTTAATCACGGTATGGTTGGTAGGACCAGTTTAATGGACCAGGCTCCATTAAATCACTGTCACTCATCGAAGGGAACAAGTTCTACCTCCTATATTACTAAGTGGATCAGCACCTATAGATGGCCATGAAGTAGTGTGAGGCTGTATTATGAGGTAGTGGCCTTATAAGACAAAGCCCTTCCCATATACCCCAGACATGATTTTCATATGCAACAATTGTGCCAAGCTCAAAATAAGATCCCATAACTGTTGGAAAGCACTACAGATTCCACATTTTGCCTGCTTCCATGAAGCCACACTGTATCTTATCCTGACTTATGTATTCAATTGTGAAGGGAGTCCAGTGCATGTCACCTCAAACTTGACATATTTATATATGGAATAAGATGCTCAAAGAAACTTGTGTAAGAACTTCTACTTGCCTACCCCAAGAACTGATCTTCTAATGCAGATCATATTTGTCTTCTCCTTGTTTGATATCTGATCAACCAAAGGAAATTAAACTGATTTCACAGAAATAAAATTAAGAGTTACCTACACTCAGGGACCAGCTATATATTGTATTGTGTAATGTACATGTTTCAAGCAAGTAATTTTTCATTAAATATTGATAATTTACCTAAAGGGCCCATTTCTCTCTCTTCCATGATTCACTAGACTTAAACGTTTTGTTGTGTTATCTTGCTTGACACTTACCTTCTCACAATTTAGGTAGCAGTTAATGTTGTCAACTTGATAGAGTATAGGATTACTGAAGGGTCAAGCATCTGGATGTGTCTGTGACTAATTACCTGTAAGGAATTATCTACAGTAGGTTAATGGAGGTAGAAACCACCACAATAAGTTTAGGCATTGTCATTTCATGGTTAGCAATACTGAGCTGAACTAAAAAGAAAGAACACACTGAGTATAGTATTGAATATTACCTGCTTCATCATTGTCAATGCAATGTAGTCAGCCATGCTCCCAGTCCTTCTCTGTAGGGTTCTATCAGTTTGTCTCCAGAAAGGATTCCTTTCTACCATAAGCAAAAATGAAGCTTTGGATACATTGACAGGCCTTTTAATGAGAACTACACAGAGATGTCATTATGGTGACGACATATATATAAGGAATCAATCACATCACCACACAAATTAGAATCTGTATGTTAGGTCACCTAATCTTTTCTCTGGTCTGGACTCAAAGAACACTACTAATGTACCCAACTTAAGTATCACTCATCTCTTACATCACCTAACTAGGGTGATGTAACCAATCCTTCAACATGGGAACATTTCAGGAGATAATTCACAAATAAAACAGTAACCAGCAAAGAAAATGAGCCTTAAGTCAGTAGTATTATTGTATAAATATACAAGAATACTGCCTAATAGCTTCCAAATGAGTATGTTAGACCATTGTTCTCAGAATCCCTTGACTTTAGGAAGAAGTGTTTAGTCCAGAGAGATGAACACTTTGAGATTATGCATAATGTACATATTTTCTTTGACAAAATACTGGGGAGCATAAAACATTCGACTCACTGAAGGTTCCATTAATCTTCCAATATGGGAATTTCTTTGGCCTTCTGTATACAGAAGAGATACCAGTGCTGGCCTGGAGTTCATCTACAACCCAGCAATTCCATTCCTAAGTACATACCTAGTAGATATCTATGGGATGCTAAAATAATGTGGTAATTGTAGACATCGCAAATTCTCATCAAAATTCAAATTAGATGACAATTTGGGTAAATTCTCACAAGCTGAATTGTGTACAGCACAAAGAAAGAAGGAAGAAAATAAAAACTGCACATAACTGTCATAAAAAGGGAAAGTAAAATATAAATGTGGTGTGTGTATGTGTGTATGTGTGTGTGTGTGTATTTAGACTGGAATACTGAAAAGATATAATGCTTAATTTATGTGTCAAGTTAAATGGAATGTAGAGTATTCAGATATCCTGGGTATTTTAATAAAAAGTATTTTGGATGTGATTGATATTTAAATCTGAGTAAAGCAAGGTGCTTTCCCTAGTATGGGTGATCATCATCCAGTAAGTTGAGGAAATTGAATAGAATTATGAGGGACTTCCTCCTACTTGAGTTCTTTAGATTAAGACACTGCTTTTTGTCTACCTTGAAATCTGAATTAAATTGCAAACCAGCACTTTCATGATGCCACTTGCTAGTCAATCTATATACTGAAATTAATTTCCCTGCCAAGTCACTTTGTAGATGTTGCCTTTGACAACTTTCATAAATGCATCATCGATTCCTTATTTTCATATATGCAAAACATGTATACATACCATTCTATTTTATGTAGACCTCAGAAGTTTTGTCATGTGACAGCAACATTTTTTTTATCTGAATTTGGTTGGCTGTGTCTTTATCAGAAGAGAACAGTCATATACGTTTAGGTTAAGTCTAAACATTGGGGAAATTTTCCTTTAGGATTTTAGGAACTTTCAGTTAATAGAACTTTCTGAGTCTTCCTTTGATGTCAGAGGTTATCAGACCTTCAGCATCATATGAAAATTTACTACAATTGTTCAAATAGCAGTGTATGAACCATGGGCTACATAGGGGCTTTCAGTCACTCACAGGCCAGAGGGTCTGACATCAGCCACACTGCTCCTTCAAGCTCTTCACACATCTGAGAGAGTGAATCGAGCTGTTATTCTGCTAGGGTGAAAACTTACAATCACAGAGAGTGTATCTGGCAGCTTTGATGTAGACTGTGTTAGGATCTTTGCAAAAGCCACCTCTCCTGGGACGTTCCAGTTACTTTACAAAAGACAGGAGAAGCCTTGGGTAACCTGGGCCAAATCAGTGCAAAATTCCAAGAGACTGATCATTTATCGATTTTGTTTATGACCCTATCTATCCTCAATGGGTTTTGAAGTCATTTTCAGGGGCTCATGACTATGAAAAATAAATAAAATGCCAGGGCTCCTCTGGGAATTTTAGAGTTCTTAAAAGATACTAAGCTTACACTTTAAAAATGTGGAGATGAAAATTCTTCCTTATATCGTCAGAGTCCATGGTCATTATCAAATTCAGAATTATACTGCTAAGCTCCTTTTCACCACAGTCATAATGTTGAATCTTGATATGTGCCCTTTCCTAAAGGACAAATGCTAATTATTAAAACTTTTTAAAAGTTAACAAACTAAGAAATAAAAAAAAGTACATACCTGAACCTTGACTTATTCCAGACTGCCCCATCCAATGCTCAAGGCAAACATATTAGTGAATACTGAGGATAAAATGAGCAGCATTTATGCCTTTGTCAATGCCTAGAACTAGAAGGGAAGATTTTAATGGATTCACCAATTTTTATTTAGAAAGTGGATTAAAACAGTAAATACATCATGATACCCATGCAATTAACATTTTATATTCACACCTTCCTTGGGTTTTGCAGCCACCCTTATTGGTCATAAAAATAAAAGAATCCACCCCCATTCCATATGGCCAATGTTTCCTTGATACCTTTGAGACTCTTGACACTTGTGGTGGTTCTTTTTAAATATAAAAGTTTGGCACTTTTCACCAAAAAGTAACTGGAATTTTCTTCAAAAATATCCCTGTTAGTTGTGCTTTTCAAAACCAGTCAATCAAAATCTGCATTGCTGAACATACTTGGCAGGTGTCTTTAGGGTTTTCCTGACTATTTTGTCAGTCACTCAGACTGGCTACTTACCATAAACTCTTGGATATTTAAGTCAAGCTTTTGAACAGTGTCATTTCCAATTCTTTAGTCATGAAATGCTTAAATGCACACAAATAGTGTCATGTCTTGATTAATCATGGACTCATTTGAAAGCAACAGGTTATATTTCCTGGTGGAGAATACCATAGCCATCAAATACTGGGGTATGTTTTCCTCTATTGGCCAAGAGTCTGTGTATATGAACAAGGTAAATAAAACTTGGGGTTTTAAAGATAAGCTCTCCATTTCAGGCCATCATCCAACTTGTGTATAACAAACAGAGAGAAAGAGCTGAAATGGATCTACAAGATGAGTTTGAATCCATTAAATATGGTAATTCTTATGCAGAGAAAATATTTTCAATAAATATTATTGAATATTCTAGGTAGCAACTGGCATCTGGTGTACAGTCAATGTACATGTCCTCTTGCATTAAGCAGAGGAGGGCAGGCCATACAAAATCAAATGTTAGGACCCCCAAGTGACTGTGGCTGTTCTGAAAGACTAATAAAATTTAAGTGAGTTTTGGTAGTTTTTCCCTAGGTGAAAGTAGAAATACCATTACCCTGATCTCTCTGTGCTGGTGTATGAAGCTCTCATCTCCTTATGAAGCATAACCCTGGGAGTCATGTTTCACTTCTCCTTCAGCTACAGGGATGGACCAATCTTAACCAGCCTTATAATACAAAAAGCAGTGACTGACACAGGGGATGAACTACAGAACAAGGAAAAGCTTGAGATATTTATCTGAAAAGACACATAGAGATGTGTACAAAGGTTTCTTACTGCTGAAATAATTAACTTGGGTTTAGAGCAACCATTTACTTTGTAGCATGGAGATGTCTGATGTGCAATTAGAGAAAATGAGATAAACATGGATAAGCAGAAATGAGAGCTGGATTGGACATAGTACTAACTGAGGACTCAGCTATACCACTCCTGGGCATATACCCAAAAGATGCTCCAACATGTAATAAGGACACATGCTCCACTATGTTCATAGCAGCCTTATTTATAATAGCCAGAAGCTGGAAACAACCCTGATGTCGCTCAACAGAGGAATGGATACAGAAAAATGTGGTACATTTACACAATGGAGTACTACTCAGCTATTAAAAACAATAAATTTATGAAATCCTTAGGGAAGTGGATGGATCTGTAGAATATCATCATGAATGATGTAACCCAATCACAAAAGAACACACATGGTATGCACTCACTCATAAGTGACTACTTTCCCAGAAGCTCAGAATAACCATGATACAATCCACAAATCATAAGAAACTCAAGAACAAGGAAGACCAAAGTGTTGATACATCTACCCATCTTAGAAAGGGGAATAGAATACCAATGGAAGGAGTTGCAGATACAAAGTATGGAGCAGAGACTGAAGGAATAACAATCCAGAGACTGCCCCATCTAGGAATCCTTCCCATATACAATCACCAAACCAAGTCTCTATTGTGGATGCCAGCAAGTGCTGGCTGACAGGAGCCTGATAAAGCTGTCTCCTGCGAGGCTGTAACAGTGCCTGACAAATACAGAAGTGGATGCCCACAGCCAACCATTGGACTGAGGACAGGGTCCCCAATGAAGGGGCTACAGAAAGGACCCAAGGAGCTGAAGGGATTTGCAGTCCCATAGGAGGAACAACAATATGAACTAACCAGTACCCTCAGAGCTCCCAGGGACTAAACCACCAGTCAAAGAGTACACATGGTGAAACTCATAACTCCAACTGCTTATGTAACAGACGTTGGCCTAGTGGGTTATCAGTGGGAGGAGAGGCCTTTGGTCCTGTGAAACCTCTATGCTCTAGTGTAGGGGAATGCCAGGGCCAGGAAAAAAGAGAGGGTGGAGAGGATGGGTTGGTGAGCAGGGGGAGTGGGGAGGGAATAGGAGTTTTTTTCAGAGGGGAAACCAGGAAAGGGGAGAACTTTTGAAATGTAAATAAAGAAAATATCTAATTAAAAAAAAAAGAAAAGAAAAGAAATGAGAGCTTGGAGGATGTCCTGGCCATGATAACGTACCCATAGAACTTACATGTGCTTATTGCTGAAATTTGGTTTCCAAAAATTAGTGATAAAAACAAGTGTACTACTGAGTATGCCCATTTTATATAAATTTATTAATTTGTGCACTTGTGCGTGTGGGGGGCATGTGCCATATTATGTGAGAGTGCCTAAGGAGGTAAGAAGTGGGCAGTTGTGAGTCACCAAACCCAGTGTGGGTGCTAAAATTTGAGCTTACATTTCCTGCAAAAGCCACAAGTGTTAACTGCTGACCCATCTCTACAGCCTCCAGAATACTAAAATTTTAAAGTTCTTTTTATGCTTATATTTGTTAAAAATTGCCTCCTTGTAACACTCAACCTGAACATCTCTGAAAAATCATATAGGAGAATACTCAAAATATGTACTTAATGATCTCCTGTATTGCCAGAGTCTCACATTTCTCTAGATAAAGTATGACTGAGCTCCCCGGAGAGAATCAAAGCTGACGGCTGTTGAGCATGAATGTGTTCCAGCATGACACATCCTTTGTTCCTCAGAGGCTTCTCTGGCAGGTCAAAGGTAATAACTACACAGACCATGAGATCTTAGAAGAAGTCTGAGTGCAGAAGTGAAGTGCTGAAAGGGTATCACGTTTAAAACAGAACATTGCACATTGGAGAGACATGATGAGAATTGGCCTCAAGAGCATCGGTATACTCATCTTTTTAAAAATAGTAGGTAGGATGATACATCTGAGAAAGATTTGAAATTCCAACTAAATTCAGCCAAAGCCTAGGAAGTGCCAGAGCAAGTCACTAGTGAAAAAAAAATGCAGTATCATACTATAAATGGAAACATAATGTACCACATTGAAAATTTAGTATTTCAGGAATTTTAAGTTGATAATTCAATTGACAGAAAATTCCACTTGTTCTACAAAGATTCAGGGTATAAAGACTATATGAGGAAAAACAACAAAAAAAAACCTATATGATGTTAAATTGAGATTATTAATGTCTGAAGATCAAGTCAAATAAAAAAGTATCATCCTTACTGGTAATATAGGCATTCACAGATTAGTTACAGGTAAGAGATGGGGATAGATTTATTCAGTTTGATATAGTCTGTCTCCAACTAAAATTATATATGTTAATTCTGAAAAGTTCCTTGGATCAGCCTGTAATCTCACAAAACAGAAATAGTGGTCTTGAAGGATTAAGTGAGACTCTCTAATTTAGGTTTTAGAAAGATGCTAAAATTAATTTCATGTCAATATTTGTTTGTTCACTTTTTTCAAGTACCTGAGGCAATATTTTGCCTCATAGATGAAAGTTTGTGTAGCATATTTTTAACTCAATTTTATTTCATGTTATTTCAGTTTTTTTCATGGAGCCAAGGATATGCTCATTTCTATAAAACACAAAAGAATATCTTCCACATGAATATCCTTTTTCAATGACTTGTAAATTTTCAAAGGCCAGATACTTGAAAAGGTTTGTTGACTAGAGTGCCATATCTAACCTATTATGTAGATTGTGACATAGTTATTTGTAAAATAAAAACAGTTACTCTAAAATAGAACAAGATACCTCAGAGAGGAGTTAAAACTTCAACATCAATTCACAAAGAACCATGTCTTAGTTTTATTTATGGTTCTGTGATAAAATATTATGACAAAACAACTTAGCAGAGAGAGGGTTAATTTTAGCTTCCAATTCCATATAGTACATCATAACAGAGAAAGCAAGACAGCAAGGACTTGTGGCAACTACTCACATCCAAAATCAAGAGCAGAGAGAGAACAGACACAGGTCAAAATTCTCCTTTTTAGATGTAATCTAGGACCCACCCCAGGGAACATTTACACTCTGACTTAGGTTGGTTCTTCCTACACAAACTAATGTCATCAAGACAATCTTCCCACAGATATGCCCACAATCTCCATATTATACAAGTAATTTAAATTTCTTTCAAGTTCACAATTAAAACTAACCATTACAGCATGTGTTCAACAGAGACTTTTCTAACTTATACAGAACATCAGTCATTTTCCATATCTATAACATTAAAATTATGAATTAAAAAGTGACTTTTATAACTTATACACATCTTACTTACTTTTCATATCTACAACATTAAAGCCAAATTGTATTGTAAAAATGTATTGTCATTTTTATTATGAGTTTTATTATTGTTTCTAAAATACTTCATATGTTGTATTAAACTACAATAAACATACTTTGATATAGATGTAAGAAATGATGTAATTATTCAATGTGTCCACAAATAGATAAATTATCATAACTAAGTGAACAAGACACATAACAACTGGAACATGGTATTGATGATTCATCTCCACAATTCTAATGGATTAGTGTCAGGATGGTTATTTGTTTGAAACAGTTGTAAAACGTTTGACACCATAGATAACTTGTAGTTCCTTTCTATAGAAAATACTTCTGGAGCAGTTAGGCAGAAGAATTTAAGGTTGTGAACTGTGATGTAATTCATGGTTACATTTATTCATAATATAGTACAGAAAAGAGCATATACGGATTTGTGGAATACACCATGACCATGACCTATCTATGGAAGCTTTCTAGAAAAGATTTGGTAGAGTGTAGACTTTGTGGCAAGGCAGAAAATATCTAATGAAGATCAACATATGTAAGCAAACAGGTGAGCATATATCTATTCACTAATGACTAAGGATCAGAAAGGTTTTTTAACAGTACAAGACTAAGGACATTCAGGGTATGCTTCTCTAGGCTTTAGCATTATATTAGACTCCATGATTTATCATCTTTGCAGAACAGAGAAAAATATAGGATGCATTTCAATGCAGTTATTAAAGTCAGGATATAATGACATATATAATTTTGAATATATATTTCTAAAAAATTCTGTTATAATCAAACAAGGGATGTATATCATTATTCAATAAGTTATGTAGCAACACAATAATAAAACTGGCAAAATATTGTAGATCAGTCTCAAGGAGAGTATGAAATCTTTGTCTATCATAAGAATTCTTCTTTGAAAGTCTAAAAAGGAAATTCTATTGGAGCTAAGATATTAAATTTAGCTTTAGCTACCTAAATAGCAAGGTTAAAGAATTGAGACATCAATTATATTACCAGTGATAAAACCTGAATATGGTAGATGATAAGTAGGTCCACTCAGAATCATCAACAAAAATTTTTGAAAAAATCATTTTCTAACTAAACTAATGTGGTTTATTTTGCTGAGCCATGCAGAAGAGGACTTAAAAATGGAGAGACATATCAAGTCCACAGATGGGAAACTGAATATGATAAACTCATTTTCCCTTTTTAGATTTTATGCAAATCTAGTAAAATCATAACATGGTGTTTTTGGACTTGACAATACAAATTTAGGACTCATTTAGAGAAATGTTGATTGAGAACTCAAGAGAACCATTTTTATACATTAAAACTAGTGCATACGTGACAAAACAGCCATAAGTTACAAATATTTTCAATGAAATTATAAAAGATAGAGCTTATCAGTTCTTAAACAAAAATAGAGAGACCAAACCAGCTACTCACAAAATTAAAAAAAAATAAATGAAATCATTACATAACAGCCAGGAAGTGGATACATAATGATAAGTCATTATTTATGAATAACACTTTTAAGGCTCTTGAAGCTTTTAATTAAACATTCCAAATGTCACATATAAACATTGGCAAATTACATGTAACATGGAACAAATGCAATCAAAGCAATTGTTTCTAAGCTGGACTAAACAGCTGAAATAAGGCTGAGGGATGACTGTGTAATCAGAAGTAACATAACAAAATGATTTCTCTGCGCAAACTTAAGTCCTGATGCTTCAGAAAGTACCGAAAATGCAAGTAGAAGTTCAAGAATAGAATTTTGTTACAAATAAACTGGAGCTAAAAAGCCTTCATGTATGTTTAGAAAGATTAAAATGTAAAACATCACAAAATAATATCTACAAAACGCAAAACCCTAAGAATTGCTACCCTGACTCAAAAGAAGGTAGGTTAATACACTGATGCATTTTTTTTTCTTTTGATAAAAGACATAGGGAAGAGTGGTTAGTTCATATAGTCTCAATTGTATTTGTATATGTGCACATGTTCAATTCTGCATTTTTATCACAGGTGGAAGTCCATGTACATCCCATGCTAACAAAATGCACTTTCATCTGCCATCACAAGAACTCCCCATGATGCCTTTCGACTGACACACCTAACTCATTTTTGTCCCTGTGCATCCATCTGTGGTGTATGGAAGCCTCTCATCTGTTCTTCACCTGCACGATGCCTTCAGATTAAGGCTGTTACACAAGAAACATTCTCACATTTTAAGATTAGGATTGTCTTTACTATTACTTGTTCATATATAATTCCATTAAGAAACATGCAATTGTTGCATGTAAGAATAATTTATTTTTACTGCATGATGGTGTGTCCCCTGGTATAAAGATTCTGCTGTTCACTTAATTATTCATTGTTTGAAAAAAAGTATCTGTGTTATATCCATTGCTGGCAATTGAGGGATACTATGAGAGTTAATAGCGCTATAAACATTTCATGCAAGTTTTGGTATGAACATAATTCTTTATTTCTCTGGGATAGAAGCCCAAGAATACAGAGCTGTCCAACTGTTTTTTTTTTAAAACTTCGCCTCCCAAATCCTATAAGGAGACACTGAGAGATAATAACAGTAACTAAAATGCTTATTACAATTTCCCAAAGATATACAAAGATAAGTTTCTTGAATACAAACTGAATCACAGTGTGGTATACAATCTGAAATATGTTCAGGATCTTAAGCGTTGTTTAAAATAATGATTTTTCTATGTGATTAGTACCTAAAGTAGGTAACAGAATGGTACTGGGATCTGAAGCCCTAGCTAGAAGGTACTATAACTAACAGTTTCAGTGTAACTACACCTATATTCTCAATTCCTAACAGTATTCTAATAAATGGTGGGCTTTGCATAAATAGGTTTATATAGTACATATATTTACACTCCTGTAATTTATTAGATTAATCCATAGTTTGGTTTGCATATAGACTATTCATTTTCATCATTTTGTGTGATTTTAATCTATGAAAATTTTATTGCCTGTTCTACCTATCACTTCCAATTTTTAGGGAATAACTAGAAATAATTGTATATCATATATACCTCTACAAAGGTACAGAAACACATGTCTAGAATATCTATCTCAGAGAAAAATTGGGATTTCCTAGTTCAGAAGGTATGCCTATACTCAACATTAGGAGGCTTTGCCAAGTAGTTTTCTCAAATATATATGCTAATTTATGCTCTTACTTATAGGGTAAGAGAGGTTCACATATGTGTCTCTACATTTTTTTCCACACAAAAATATAATATTAAACTGTTTGAAACTTTGTTAATGTCACACAGTAATGAGTCCTTATTTTAAGCAAAAGTTTTTAGGCCCTCGTGACATAATTTTTATGTTAGAACATAGTACCAATTATTTAATGTCCATTAATATAACCCAGGGTAACCATTGGGGATACACTAGTGGAGTGATTTAAATCTTTAACAATTTAAGAAAGGAATGGAAGAAATAAGCTGTAAATGACAGAACACTCAAAGAAAGTCCTGAACACTGCTTCTTCAGAAGCCTTTGAGCATGGTTGATATAAAATATCCCTTGTTTGACATACCTGTAGCATCTGTTAGGAGTATTGGATGATAATTCATAGAATTGTTTACAAAATAGAATCTATAGTGAAAATCGAAAGAACAACCAAAGGAATTCATATTTCTATTCTCATTATATCATCCCATCTCCTATAATATCAACATTTTTCAGCAAGTCCACTTACAATACACAAATTGAAGTTAATCATACAGTAAGATTAAGATCACGTATTGAACATCTAGATTATGGTATTCCTTATGGTATATATACTTTTTTTTTTTTTTTTTTTTTTT
>NW_022196912.1:109404515-109457285 GCF_008632895.1 Mastomys coucha | reverse complement strand
AAATCCGCCTGCCTCTGCCTCCCAAGTGCTGGGATTAAAGGCGTGCGCCACCACCGCCCGGCTAGATTATGGTATTCCTTATGGTATATATACTTTCCTACAGTTTGTGTCTAGTGATAAGTGTTGTTATACTTCTTTATGACATGAAACCATCTTACTTGACAATATATACCTTTTTATTAGCCATTATTATTTAGCATGGTTAATGTATTGTATCATTTCTATGTGACTGAGTTTAGTAAGTAAGTTATACTTTTAGAAAGTAAAAATAATTGCATAATGAGAAAATGCTAACTTTCTTAATTATCAGAATGAGACAAGTTTTAGTAATAAAATGTCTATTACCCACTGGCCTGTAAAAATTTGGCTTTCTTTTTTAATGGTGCCATTTTTTTTGAAAAATATTTCCATAAAATATATTGTGATCACAGTTTCCCCTCCCCCAATTCCTCCCAGGTTTTCTCTACCTACTCACTCCACATGATTTCCTTCTGTCTCTATTTGGAAAATAAAGAAGCAAAGAAATAACAAACAATAACTATAATAATAAAAGAAAAAAGGACAAGAAATGTATAACATAACATAAATACATTCACAAACAATATTCCTAGAAATACAAAATTGGAAACAATAATAAACAAGCAAATTAGACAGTGAGATTAAAAAACAAAAGCCTAAACCAAGCAATCTCAGACAAAAAGGTCTATAAAAAATACCATTGAATTTGTTTTATTCTGACCATTTCTCCTGGGAATGGGACCTAGCCTTAAGTATATTCACATACTCAATGAGATGCCACTGGAGAAAACTCAAATTTTTGCACGTAGATGTCAATTAGAGATAGCCTTTTGGTTACAGATAGGAGATTGGGTCCATTTACCCCTCTCAATACTAGAGTGCCATAGTCTCTGCATGTTCTTATGTACATCTATATGTTTTTCTAGGATCTACCTACCCTCTTGGGCTCTTAAAGTCATTATACCCCATCTTCCATATATCTATTTGAACCCTGAGGTGGAGCATACTGGTGAAGACATCTACTTTAGGAATGAGTGCTCCAAAAACCATTCAATCTCTGTTAGTTTCCACCTACTATAAGAGAAAGGTTTTCTGATGATGGTTGAGAAGGCACTAATGATAAGTATAGCAGAATGTCATTAGATTTGTTTCAATTTATCTTTCATAATTATTTGGAATAAAGGCTAAAGTTCATACATTTTAATGGGATCAAGATGGTTACCACATTTTGGAATTCAGTCAAAATTTGAAATTCATGTATATGTCCACTTAGCTGAAGGAAAATTTTCTGTTCTTTTTAGAAATTCAGTTGTATCAAGTGATAATTTTGTGGAAGCTGTCTTATGAGGCAGCATGGGGTGTTCTTCTGAAACAGACACATGAGTAGATATTTTACTGAAGCAGACTTGTGAGAGGGGATGTGATGTTTTACTTTAGCAGATGCTTGAGAGAGCACATACTATATGGAAAGAGTATAAGTAGAACTCCAGAGATTGAGAGGCTCTTCTTCTGTTGTTATGTCTTGCAGTGCTTTGCTAATCTTTGCTGATCTTTGATTGTCATGATTTCAGAGAGCAAAATGGGCCAAAGAACTTCTTCTTCTGGTATTCTACCTGCTTCTTGCCATATCTGCTGACTCCTGCTGATTAGGCAGAAACTTTGATTTTTGCTAGATCAAGCCACTGCTACTGATTTGTGTTTGATGTTTACTATTTGACTAGGGCTGCTGATATCCTGATAACAAAAATTAGAATGTCCTGAAAGCACTACTACAGGTCAATGACTCCCTTTGTCCTATTACCTTTCTCCCTTAACTTTGGTCAGTGGGCTCAAAGAGAGGTTGAAGCTTTAAAGAACCTTAAATAAAGTAGGATTTGAAAATCTGCATGTGGGACATGACATGGCTTGGGGATAATGGGTAATTTCACTTCTAATGTAGTAAAGGGAAAGGCATGTTTTGATGGCTTAAAAATGTTGTTTAAAGAGGTTAGCAAACTAGCAACTACTGCTTCTGGGTAGTATCCTGACTTGTCTCTGGAGGGGGTTTTTTGGTTTTGCTCAGTAGACTTCATTTATACCATTCTGAAAAAGATTGGGGGTTGGAGGAAGCTAAAAATTCAGAAGGTTCACTAAATTCTATTGTGTTAGAAGCGATTTCAGGATTGTCTATGTGCTTGTAGAGTCTGTGAATAGACTTTATAGTGCATGGAAAGCAAAAAGTACCAGTTGGAGGAGAACAACAACAGGGTTCAGACTCCTGTCTGAGACTGGGAATTTATCACATAATGGAAAAGAGAAGCAAATGAAGCTGTGAAGCAAACTATTGCCCTGCCCTGCTCCAAGTAATTTCTCTGCCAGGTGTTCAGAGCAAGTCTGTGAGACCAGGGCCAGGAAAGGGCAAGAGAGGCAGTAAGAGACAGTGTTTAGTGATCAGCTAAGTGCATCACCAGAGGATTTGCTTGGGGTTACACAGTCATCTTCAGTGTCGTCATTATTTGTAAAGGTTATGTCTGCTAAAGATGGTGATCATGCTTAGAATGAGCTGACATGGCATCCAATAGAAATGCTAGATTTAAAGCATTTTATGGAGGTTGTTTGATTGTATAGCTTGCATTCTCCATTTGTTAAAGAAATGTTAAATAACTAGGCTATGCAGCACAGAGTTCTTCCCCAAGATTGGAAAGGACTGATGTCAGATGTTCTAAAATCTGGTCAACAACTACATTCATTGTTGTAGAGGCACAATGCTATGAAAATATAACAAATGTAATATAGTAAGGAGGATAAATATTGCTAAATACCAACTTCTTGGTAAAGGACATTATGCTGACCTACAAGAACATCTGATCTGATAATTTTATAATTGAACAATGTTGTGTTGCAGCTTCAAGAGCTTGGGATATGATTGAGGAGCTGGGGGAAATCCACTTCTTTACAAAGATAACACAGGGTCCTGCAGAAGCATTTATTGATGTCTGACAGAGATTGGTCTCACCTGTAAATAGAGGCTTATCAGAAACTAAATTGTCATTGATGGAGACTGTGGTATTTGAAAATGGAAATACTAAACATGATAGAGCAATCAGACCATTGAAAGCATGAGGGGCCATGATAGATGAATGGATAAGAAAGACAATTGGACAGCCAGGGCTATACAGAAAAGCTATCTTGAAAAAAAAGCAGAAAAAGAGAGAGAGAGACAATTGATATAGGTTCTCAAGACCATCATGCCAATATCACAGAACACATAGTAGCTAAAAGTTTCAGAAATGAAAGTGCCTGTTGCTTTAATTGTGGTGAACTTGGCCATTTCCAAAGAAATTGTAAGGCTAGAAGATTCGGAGCTCAAAATAGCAGGTACATTGACTCAGAAGAATATGGTATTTGCAAAAGAGAACAAGCAGGCTTTGACTGCAGAGTAATACAATGGCTTCTAGGATGTTGAAGGCACTAGGGAAAGGGCAAACATTGGTATAAGGATTGTAGGTACAAAAGAGACATATGAAGTAACATCTTGCCATTAGAAAACAAACAGAGGAGACTGACAGCTCAAGACTCCAAAGCAAACAATACAACCCATCTTCCTTTGATCACCCTGGAGGCACCAAGCAGGCAAGATATTGAAAACTATTCTTGATCACTATACATGCTACAGAAGGAAGTGAAGCTTTGGATCTGGCCATATGTATACTTCTTATACTATCACCAAAAGCTTAATGTTACAAGTTAACCACTGTTATTTATGGTCCTTTACCATCAGAGACAGTAGGAAAAAAATCTTGAGAAGAAGTGGATTAACTGTTCACGGATTTATTATCCATCCATATATAGTAGATTGGGGCAGCAAGAAAGAAATTAAGATAATGACATGTGAAAAAAGGTATGAAAATTAATGCAGAGGATATAATTGTTCAACTATAATTGATTCATACATCAAGGGCAAGGCTGTTCTAGTAGAAAGAACAGGAATTTTTTCAAGTACTGGAAAATATATATTCTAGCAAAGAGTTGTTAATGATTAGTGACCTAAATTAATGCGGCTAGTGAATGGAGCTGACATAGAAGTTTTGGTGGATATAGGAGCTGATGTTAATATACTTTCCCAAAAGTCTCGGATTCTAGATTGGCCACTTCAGAAGGTTTACATATAGCTTATAGAAAATTGTTAAATTATCATAAAAAATACATGTCCAATATATTAACTGTATGGGACCAGCAGGGAAAACAAAGATTTTTGAGACCTTTAGTGGCTAACATACCCATAAATTTAAGAGGAAGGAATCTTTTACAACAGTAGTATATTCAAATTAATAATCCTGCAATTCTAGGTTCAGCAGATAATGAAATTAGGGGTGATATAGGAGATATTCCTGGAGATATTTTTGATATGAGAAATCAAAAACAATCACAAGTTGTAACCATCATTCAAAGACAGACCATCAAAGGGATTGTGTTTTTAAATATATATAAAAAGGGCCAAAATGGTTATCAAATAGACCTGTGGGGCAAGAGCAGTTGTGTATAACAAAAGAAAAATTACAGTCACTTGAACAACTGTTACAAGAGCAGCTGTGGGCTTAACATACAGAAGAGTCTACCAGCCCATGGAACTCCCCTATGTTTGTTAAAAACAAAAATAAAAACAAGCAAACAAACAAACCAAAAGAACAATTAGAGTAATTCAACCAATAGTCTTTTACAACCTGGACTTCTTTTACCATCTTTGTTATTGAGATCATGACCTGTAATAAAATTTCACTTTGAAAGATTGATTTTTCACAATATACTTGCATAAACAGGATAGGGAAAGGTTTATTTTGTTACTACCCACTCTTAACAACAGTAGTCCAGTAAAAAAGATAATTATTAGAAGGTATTTATACAGGGAATGTTAAATAGTCCAACTTTATCTCAATATTTTGTTCAACAACAATTAGAAATAATTTGTTGGCAGCTTCCAAAATCTATCATTCAGCATGACGTAGATGACATTTTGTTGGCTGATTCTGACTAAGATGTTAGACAAAATGTTTAAAGAAACAAAATATTTCTGCCATGCTGTGTGTTACAGATTGCTCAAAAAGAAAAAAAAAGTAGGAGATTCACTTAGTTATTTGGATTATAAAATCAGTCAACAAAAATTCAACCACAGAAGTCCAGATCCATAGGGACCAATTGCAAACTCTTCAGATTTTCAAAAAATAGTGGGAGATATTAACTGGCTGAGGTCTATAATTGGATTAAGTACTTATGAGTTAAGTAATTTATTTCGAACGTTGCAAGGAGATTCAAATTTAAACAGTCTACGATGTCTAACAGCTGAGGCAAAAACAAAGTTAACTTTTGTAGAAGAAAGACTGCAAGTTGCATATGTGGATTGAGTTGATCTTATAATCAATTGGATTTGGGGCATTTTGTCTCTTACTGGTTTCATTATTCAAAGGGAAGATAGTATTATGGAATGGATTTTCTTAGCTCATAAACAATGTAAAAAATTGAAGACATATATAGAAAAGATTTCTGAATTAATTATAAAAGGTAGAATAAGACCATGTCAATTTTTACAAACAGATCTGGCCTAAATTATAGTATCTCTTACATGCTGAGATTATGTTATTATGGGGGAATCAATGAAGACTGATAAACAGCTTGTCCTAACTACTTTGAAGAAATTAATAAAAATATCCAAAGAGCAAACTTACACAGTTTATTAAAAGAACTAATTGGATTCTTCCATATAATGTAAAGAGAATACTAATTCCAGAGGTACCAGTATTCTGTAATGATGTAAACAAGATGTTGGTGACCATTTATGTCAGATAAAATAAGTAAGGTGATCAAAAGTCCATATATCACAGTTTTAAAAATCAGAATTCTATGCAATCCTTATGGTATTATTAGATTGTCCTGAATCTCAATATAATTACTGATTCTTTATATGCAGGAAGAGTTGCTTTGCATATAGGCAGTGCTGAATTTGTACCTGAAAATTCAGAATTAATTTTGTTATTCATACAATTGCAACAAGCCAGCAGAAGTAGAAACTATTAATTATATATTATTCATTTTTGGTGTCATACAGGTTCTCCAGATCCATTATGTCAAGAAAATGATAAAATTGACCAATTACTAATAGAAAATGTGATAGAATCCTCAAAATTTCAAGAAAAAAATATCATACTAATGGGAAAGGTTAAAAGAAAAAACTTTTCTCTCACTTGGAAACAAACCAAATAAATATTTTTTTAAATGTCCTATGTGTTTTTTTATATCACCAAATTCTAGAAGTACTAAAACAACTGTTATCTGGCAGATGGATGATTTTCATTTTGTAGAATTTGAAAAAGAATGGTATTTATACCATACCATTGACAAGTACCCAGGGTTTCAATGGGCAACTGCTTTAAGTTCTAAATTAAAGCTGATAGTGTTATTTCACACTTATTGGAAATATGGCAATTATGGGGATATCTGCACAATTTAAGACTGATAATGCTCCTGCATATGTATCCAATAAGATGAGGCAATTCTTCACATATAAAATATGAAATAGTTACTAGTATACCAGAGGACAATCTCACAGGACAAACAGTTATAGAAAAAGCCAGATGTACTTAAAAGAGATGTTTATTAAATAAAAAGGAAGAATTAAACTCCTAGGAACAGACTAAATAATGCTGTGTTAACTCTAAATTTTCTTAATATTGGTGAAAAAGAAACAACAGCAGCAGAGAGACACTGGGTTATTGAAAAATCTGAGAAACTAGGCAAACCAATATATTATAATGATGTGTTGACATGAGAATGGAAACCTGCAATAGTTCTAAGATGGGGATGTGGCTATTCTTATGTATCTACAGGGAATGAAAAAATATGGTTACCAACAAAACTTATAAAGATTAGATCTGACCAGGGAAAACCTCTTATTAGCTATAAAATAAATGTCTTCACAAAGAAAACAGCCCAGGTGATTCACTCTTACAGACTGTATAAGTTACTGGTTCCTCAAAAATATGCATGCAATTCAAAGTAAAAAGGCCTATTGCAAGTGATCCATCACACAGGGACTGCACATACAACACAAAGACTGGACATCGCAGAGACTGGATAACACAGATACTGGATAGACAACACTGAGACTGTACAACAAAGTCTACAGCTTTCTTAAGATTAACCATTTTTTTTTCTTGTGTTCCAAACAGGAATTCTTTCCACCAATTTAGCAGGAAGCAGTAATAAGGAGATGATTGTCCAAGTCCCTTAAGTTGGGAGGGATGGTTTTGGTCATTTGATGCATTATGGTTGTTAACATCTAGGGTGGTAGGTTGCTATTGGTTGTGACCAGGGAGTAAACAAAATAATGCTTAAATCAGGGATTTCTTTCCTCTGTTTTCCTTTTTAGGTTATCTATCTTTCTCATCTAATGATGGGGGAAAAGCGAAAGGCAGAGTAATATAACAAATCATAAAAAATAATAAAAATATATTTCTTAGTCTTGAATATTTTACTTTGGCATGGATTAATGTATATTATTAGAAATTTAAAGTTGTTTTGCTTGCTTAGTTTTTAATGATAGAAATTTAAGGTTGTTTTGTTTGACTGTTGTTTAATGATAGAATTTAAAATTGTTTTTTATGACTATTGTTTGATACATTGTACATAGCAGCTTATTTTAAAATGTTATATAAAATTCAAGTTTTTAAAACAAAATTCAAGTTTTATGTTTTTTGTAATTATTTCTATCGTGTGTCACTTGTTAATGTTAGAGAAGAAATTTTGTTTTGTTTTGTTTTGTTTTAAACAGAAGTGAGGGTATGAAGTAGTCATTTCTGGTTTCTTGGGAAAGTCAGTTGTGTTATGTGATGTTTTTGTAAAAGCTGTCCTGTGAGAGGGCATGTGGTATTTTGTTGACACAGATACATGAAAGGATGGTTTGCTGATGTTTTTCTAGAGTTTATGCTTTAGAGGGCACATAATGTGTAGAAAGAGTATAAGTAGAACCTTTCAGAGAGTGAGATGATTCTCTTGCATTGCTATGACTTGCAGTGGTTTGCTGGTTTTTGCTGGTCTTCGCTGGTCTTCCCTGGTCTTTGCTGGTCTTTGTCCTGACTTCCTGAAGAGCAATATGCCAAAGAACTTCTTACAGTAATCTAACTGCTTCTTGTTGCTTCCCCTTTCTTGTTCCAATTCAGCAGAGCCTCCTGATTTCTGCTGGATCAAGCTGCTGCTACTGATTCATGTTTAGTGTTTGCTACTGGAATGGACTGCTGATATCCTGATAATGAATATTAGACTTGCACCAAAGAACTACTTCTAAACAGGTCCATGACTTTCTTTGTCATATTAACCATCTTTCTCTCTTTCCTTTGTATGGTGGGCTAGAAGGGAGGTCGGCGTGTCACAGAACCCTAAATAAAGTAGGCTTTGAAAAATCTAAGCCCACACTTGGCAATTTTGAAGAGTTGTTGGACCAATGGGGAGGCTGATCTTGGGGAGTTTAACTGCACTTATCCCACCCACTCATTGGGGTGTGTGCCTTGCTCTAGGGAAGTGCAAAACCACTGCTCCAGGGGTGGGAAAGCATAGTTGTAGTTATGAGAAAGCCAGAACTGGTTCCAGGGCCTGTGACAAAGCCCTGGGCTGTGGGTTCTCAGAATCTTAGACATCCAGACAACGCTGGGAGTCACAGAAGAGCAGCAAACACACTCAGAGCCAAGCAGACTAGGGGCAGAGTATAGCCTGGGGAGGGGAGTTGAGGGGGTGTGGAGGGAAGGGAGCTCTGGCTCCTCTCATGGGTGATTGTTTTTATCTTGGTGGAGGCAGGCTTGGTAGTAGTTGTGTCTGGGATCGCAGAGAGGGCTTCTATGGGAGATGACACTGTGCCTCTCTAGGTGAAGGCCTTCATGGCTCCCCACAATGGATCTTAATGAAAAGAGACAGCCCATGATTCTAAACAGTTTATTGTCATGGCAGAGAATGGATGTGTAAAATCATATTTACCCCACTTCTCAGGGTGGACCTGTGATTAAATCCCTTTTGCAAAGAGAAATATCTGAGAAGGGAAACTTATTGGCTAAGGCCTCCAGGCCTCTAGGTACATCATTAGCATGGAGAACTGTTTTGGGCCTATGTGACTACAGGTCATGTATTTTTATGTGACAAGTATGGCATATGTTCCAAGTAAGAAGTGTGTCAGGGAGCTAGGAGTCACCTAAGCCTCAGGTGTGTGCTCAAATAATCTCTAGGTCTCTACCTGCTCTATTTTATTAAACTTCCTGGCATGGTTTTACATCCCACACAATTTTATATCTTAAAATCTAGAATCCTATATTATCTGCAAAAAAGTAGAGCACATAATTCCTTGGTAGAGTGATGGCCAGATGAGCAACCCCTGGCAATATATCAACACAAATAAAGGAGATAAAAAGATTTAAAATTAATGATTTAAAAGAAAAATCTCTCTCAAAATGCTTAAGGATTTATGATATGGAAAACTGATTAAGTGACTATTCAGTATTATACTTCATTAAAAATAGCCATGCTGTGGGTGTGGTATGGTATACTCTTTTATTCTCAGCATAGTGGAGGAAGAATAGGCATGTCTCTGTGAATTAGCAGCCAGACTGTTCTATATAAAAAGAAAGTTCCAAGTAGCCTAGCCTTGTTGCCAGACCCTGGCTCAAAACAAACAAATAAGCTCCCTTTGTGTGGTGTAACAGAAAAGTCAATTCTAATTGTTAAATACCAACTAAAGAGTAAGGGCACAAACTTATATATTGCCTAATTTCCTATATTATAAGTTAAATATATATGCTATTTTAAGAATGTATAATATATATAATAAATTATATATGAAATTTTAGTGGATCCACTTGACTGATTAATATATACATCTATGTCTTTATCCACTTACATTTATAATATCAATCAAAATCTGGCATTTTAGTAATAATGAAAATTGGCTTGAGTCAATCAGAGTAAGTCCTTCTGTTATAGAAATCTAAATGGTAAAACATATGTAGAGAGATTTAACTGGCAGCTAACTAGAAAAATCCATTTCTCCTGAGGACCTTCAGGTTGGTGAAGATGTGTGAAACCAGAATAACATCCTTCGATGTCTATTGTTCTTCCCAATGTTGCCTTATCCCTGTTTTATGACATCCTAGTGTGGGACCAATAGATCACCCACCTTGCCTTTTGGTGGCTCCAAATTCTAAGCTCATTTAGGTAAAACAACCAGCCTAGAATACACCCTTTATAATTTATATCCCCTACTCTTAATTTAGTGCCTTTTTTGATCTCTCTTTTAGAGAACAAATTGATCATTAGTTATTACTTTCCCATTTTTGTATTTAGGCTTTTTGTTCAAGTATACACTATCTCCAGGTGAACTATGAATAATGATTTGTGTGAGTGCTTGTATGCATGTGTGTGTGTGTGTGTGTGTGTGTGTGTGTGTGTGTGTGTGCCTGTTTATCTACTCTGTATCTATCAACTGATTAGGAAAATCAGAAATAATTCTGAAAATAATGTGACATTTACGTATCTGTTACTTGGAAACACAATGAGTATTGAGAACTTTTATCAGAAATTACAATTTTTTATTTCAATGTTCATATTCAATGTAAGTCTTATTTTATCGATTGGATGTCTTGCTCATTTGATTCCTTTCATTGAAAATAGATGAAATCATAACTTAAATAGGGACGATAATATGGTTTAAGGTGCATTAAACTATATTCATGTTTATAGTTATTTGTTTATATTTATACCTATATCTAAGCACCTGTGTCACATTAAATGAGACTGAGAATCAGAATGTGTGTCCACTCCACTAAGATTTAATAACATTGCATTCAAGGTGTGCTTCTCACACACATTTCCAGCAACAAGAAGCCTGTGGATCAGAGAGAAAATCACGCAGAAGGAGGCAGCAGACCATCCTTGTGTCTACTTAGCTGCTTTCCTATACCTGTTCTTCTGAAAAGGATCACAGATGGAAAAGTAATTAATGCACAAACTAATTAGAGATCTCATTTGTCGATTTTACAAGATAAATAAAACAGATTGTAGGAAACACTCAGCTGGCTAAAGCAAGGTGAAGAGATGTTTATTACTGGCTTAGTAGAAGCTGTGCAGTGCATAATGTATTTCCTTGTCTGTAGTTTTAGCAAGGTGGCAAGTGAGAGCAAATCTTTTGTTTTTCAATTATGATGCAACTAAAAGCATCATAGCAGACAACAGGTATTCTTCAAGAATTTGATTTATTGAAAGTTATTATTTATATGTTCAATTTCACTTTTAAACCTTGTCTGATCTTCAAAGAATATCCATGAACTCTTTCCCAAATGCCAAACACTGAAACACTAAAATTCAGTGAAAAAATATGCAGTTTTTCAACTTACACCTTCTTTTTGAAAACTTTTAGTCTGAGTTTATTGAACTTCAGAAAATATTTATTTCCTGACTGGTGTCAAGAGTCAGCTCATGCAGAGGGTAGGGTTTCCATGCCCTTCACCAAGAAAGTCACGGAGTACTGCAATGACATATGACTCAAACCAAACTTCTCTGTGTTTGCAGCACAGAGTGTAGCTGGAGGGCTCCTCTTCACAGAGGGATAGACTCTTAGACACCTGTCATGGGTCATCATAGTACAGACAATGGACAATCGTGACTTCCTATGCTGTAAGGAGTCTTGATGATGAACAAAATTATTTTCTGGTCTATCTTATCTCATTTTGAGAATTCTTAAAATTGTTCAACCATTTCCAAAGATAGATAATCATTATAATATTTTAAAAACACCCATTGAGTTAGAAGCTGATAACTCCTCCATTGACAGAAGGTGACACTATCAACAATCATCAATCTCCCCTATTCCAACTTGCCTACCCTCCCATTTCTCCCTTGAACCCCCTTCTTCTTATCTCCCTTGTAACATCAGAAGTACACTGAACATTAGAAAGAAAATGTTAATATTTTTGTCTCAAAATAGAAAAACATCTAGAAATCCCATGTGGCATAGGATATACTATTCTGGATAAAATATATAGAATCCATCAGTATAGTGATCCTACTTTAAAATAGTCAATGGAAGGTTTCACTGGTATTTGGTCAAGAAAAAAATGAACCATTTGAGTACACATAATATCTCTCATTTTCTTCATCCCTAATAGTGGTGATCCCCCCACCTAAATAACATTAAAGTCCAAACACATTTACCTGGGAATTTAATTCTCCCTCTGTGCCCTATTCTAAGTATATATTTAGTTGTTTTCAGTGTTTAAAATCTCTAGATCATTAAAAAAATATTTCTCCAATCATCAGAAAATCTGAAAAGATTTCTTTTGAAGTTAAATCTGGAAATGTATTTCAAGCCACTTAATTTTTTAATAGGGTAAAAATGAATTATTTATTTCACTTACCTAAATTTTAAATATAATCTTACATAATTAGTACTTATATTTTAACAGATAAGGTGATGTTAAAGAACATTCTACATAGATATTGTCCCCTTCCTAGGACTAATAACTGAGAAAACTACCATACCAGTAAATTTTGTAGTTCCCATTATAAAATTGGATTCCAAATCGTGTCGGTTAAGGGTGCCCTGAGGACACATGATGACACACTCTACAGTTCTGCCCACAAGAGAAACTCTGCAATGACCTGTTCACAAAGCAAACATTTTTTTTTTTGTCCTTGAATTAAACTTTAGACAGATTCACACAAAAAAATTACAGAACACATATTTCATACAACCTTTTCTGAATTTAGTCCATAATAAACGTTTAAAAATTACCAAGCTATACAGTTTTGTATGTGCACCCAAGTCCCTTCTAAGCCCAACTCCAAAAATATCACTGTTGGCAGCTGATCTTTCCTTCTCCTTACCTTTTCAGGTTTGTGTGCTGATATAAAGTGTACATCAGCATTTAAGTTTATCTCCTCTGGTTTATAGTTGACTTACATATTGATGATCATGCTGTAACCTCACTTCGTCTTACAGGGTCTTTTGATTATCCTCCAAGGCCTGTAAGGCAACAAGAGTAGAGAGCATAAGCTTTTCTCTGACCTTATTGTAGCCAATCTCATACATAATTTTAAAGTCTCAACTCTTAATGAGAATGTGGTATAGGATTCAGCAGCCTTAGAAGGCAATGAGGTTGGACACATTACTCTGCTTTACTTTGGACCCGACTTCCAATTTTCTGAGTAGAGCAAAATTGGGCTTTACTACTCCTTGGAATTTAAAGCATTTTTTGAAAAGAAGAGGAGGGCCTAACTTTGTTGTAGCTAATTAAGTGAGATTAGTTTGAATTTCAATCCTTCTGATTGAAAGAATAGGATCTCTCTGTGGCCCTAGCTAGTGAGAGGACATTCTTATTTACCTCAAGTGTAGAATGTTAGGAACTACTTTATCTCCCTGAAGAGTTAACCCAGGTGGTTCTATCAGTCTTCTCACCAGGAGACTACCACATAGATTCACCAAAGGCATGCTAAGGAAAATAATACTTATTCCCTTAATGGGAAAACGTACTAATGTTGCATTAAGCAACATTGAAATGCTGGAGTCTCTGAAATTTAATCTGTGCCCCCCTCTCCTCTGCTATGCAGCTGCATGCAAACTTCTCTTATGGAGTATATTGACTTTCTTGAATCCAAACTCAAAAATCATGTCCTTCTTTCTTTCAGTTTTTCATTTTCTTTTTCTTAAAAGCTGCCAACTACTAATGATTGCATCCCATGACTTTTCCCTTTCAAATTTAGTTATTTTGTATTCCCAAGTTTCCTTTTAAGACCATTCATAGAATCTTTTATTAATGAGAGGCTAAAAACCCAAAATGTAACCTTGCTTCCCTCAGTAACAAAAGGACTATTTGAGATATTGTATCTTAGAGTTGCAAGCCTTGCTGTGATGAGAGTTCTCTACCCAATATCTTGTGCCCTTGTGCCTTGATGCATTGATATATGGAACTGAAGATGATGTAGGATGAAGCTCTTGACATCTGTTTGTCCATTTTTATGGGCCTCAGTTTTTTTCCATATTTAGAAGCTTAATAGGGTGATGCTCATGGCTTTGGACTTAAAATTTTTTGTGTATCTTAAAGCTTGTGTCATTTCAGACAGAAATTGCTACACATATAATGAATACATATATTACTTAATTTGTAGTTTAATTTGTAGTTAAATTAAAAAGATTTTTTAAAAAATCTTGTTTCTTATTTTCATTTTGTTTTTTAAAGTATTTTTTCAATACCATAATAATTTATTTACCATTTTATTTCATTATTTACTTTGCTATACAAAGGCTAGTCCAAGGACAGACAGACATGTGTATAGTCTTCCATGAAGTTTCTTTTTATAGATCAGAATAAAACAAGCCATTTTTTATATATACCACAAGATGTACTGGGAAGTACTTGTTGAAATGTCAAGTCAGATATAGTACAATGTCTTCTACCTAGTACTGAATCCCTTTCTCTCAGAAAACCATTTAAAATTTAATAACTGGTATATATCATATTAACACATAATCTAGTACATTAAAGAAGCATTACTATTATAGATACATGCTCACCATGATCTAGTAAATTATGAGAATACCCTAGACCTTGTTCTGTCAGCAGCATCCAGTATTAATGATTTAAAAAGATGGACATTCAGCACAAGCAGTGATTTGTATTCAGCGTCATTAGTGATGGGTCTGGTCTAGCAAGGTTATGTATTATGTATTTCCACAATTGCCAGAAATATTTATTAAGAATCTATGGCATAAAGGTCTTTGAACTTTATGCTTCATAGGGGCACAAAGAATAAAGCAGATGACAGGGACCTTTTCCCTCGAGAGTATTGAGTTCTTAGAAAAGATCAGTTAATCAACCTAGATATAATTAAATGATTTCCAATACTTTCTCAACCTCAACATTCCTAGCAATTGTCTATAGTTTTCTTCATTGATATATTTTAACTTTGACATTCTTAAAAAAATAAAATAAAATAAAAAAGCTTCAGGGCATCTTTTCATTAGGACTCAATGAAGATGGAAAACAAGGAGGCAATTGTAACAGAAAACTGGAACAAGATGGCTACCTTACCAGAACATTAAATTATGTACTTTATCATTTATGACAGAGAAATATAAAAGTCTTAACAGTCCACATAGAAGTAAGAAAAAAGAGCAAACAAAGCACTTCCTGGAGCTTCCTACAAATGACCTCCAAAACTTATCCAATTAATGCCTGAGGAAGAGTGTTCATACTCCTATGAAATCTTACACAATGAGCATGATGCCAATTTAAATCAGAACAAAGTAATTCTATACTGAATCCTGTTGGCCGTCATGAGAAGAGTAGATGAATAAAACCCGAATGTTCCGTATCTATTTGAAGCTAGAATGCTCTCATTCATGAAGCAAAATTGCAGGCAATTGTTTAGTAAGGCTGCATAGGTAGACTGGGAAGTGTATCTGGATGTATCACATCTAATTATTTTCATTTGCTATAAAAAATGAGCAAGGCTCTTTGATTTGTAACCAATAGAGTATCATTTTAGTTCTTGGTTCTGGAGGCAAGGAAGTTCAGAGCATGGTTATGGTACGTGCTTTGCTTCTATTGAAGGCCTCATGATTTAAATATGAGGAAGGACAATGAAACTGGCTCACTGATTCTTGGGAAATAAACGCGGGAGAGGGAACTCTGTACCATAGGTAAGCCATACCAGTGAGAAGAAGGCAGCAGTCATCAGGACAAACTCAATTCTTCAGACACCTCTCAATGACTTTTAATTGCTTCACTAAAAAGGAAGTTTTCTTTTTCTGTTAATTTATTTTTTTATTATTAGATATTTTAGATATTAGATATTAGATATTAGATATTATCTTTATCTACATTTCAAAAGGGAAAAGGTACTTTTCTAATGTATGACCTTAAGGAGTATATATTTTACTCAAAGCACAGACTTGATAAAATATTTATCCCTATTACTGAAACTTTCTGCAGGCCTGTTCTGCCTTAGGAGTATATTTTAAACCACAATTAACCAAAACTCTGAACAGTATTTATCAACTGTTTTCAGCTTTTAGATGGTGTTAAGAAAACAAATAGTTTCCATGCCAAGAACTAACTTCACAATTATTTTTCAATAGCTGGTTCTGTGAGGAGTAGTCAGGAATTCTGGAATAGGCAGGAGAGGTGGAGTTACCTGGTATGGCTTTGTGGAGTTCTCTCCATTTATAAAAATCTCGGGTGTCATAAACACACATATTTTAGTTCTGTACAATAACTCAACTGACTATTAAATTTCATACAATTTATAGGTAGACATTAGTTTAAAGCACTTTGAGGTATATAATAAAAATGTCTTGAACAGGGACTTTAAGATGTGAATGGAGTTTTCATATGGTTCATAGTTTCTACTGAGCCCGAAACAATGCTAAGGGTTATAAAGTAAATTACCATTGACTTAGAAAATCTGTACATTGCATTATGTTTGAAATAGAGTCCAAAAAGTCCCAAGAGATGAGTTCTTAATAAATAGACCACTAAAGGCACTTATTGTGTCAAATTATAAATGTCTGCTGCTTTTTATTTTGTTTTTAATTTTTCCTTTTTTAATATTAAAATACTCAAGGAACTGAAAATCTTTGTATACTCCTAAGTGAATCATCAGTTCTAGAGGAATATTTTATACTTTTCCTGGTTCAGACACAGCATCATTGAATAAAACAGGGTGTGTGATTCCTCAATATCAGGATATAAATAATTCCTTCGTCAGAGTTTGGAAACAAGTCCACAAAGTTTTTCAATCAAGAGACTTTCTGATATAAACTGGTTATTTCATAGTGACAAATATATTCCTTCTTTTCATTCTCCTATTATATCTACAGTCTAATATAATTGGAGTCATATTTATATTATCTCTCATAAACCCTATAAACCTTTTTTAGGCTATCCTAGGTATTGTTTTCACACACTTTATGTTTATAATTTCTACCTTAGAGCTGTGGGTATTATGTACATAATAAAATAAACTTCTCTTTTTGTGAGTGTTCTTTCCTTCTATCAAGTTTAAGTAAAACTATGTATGTTTTAATGCGTGTATTAGTATGTGTGTGTTGTTTGTCTTGCTTTCTACTGGAAAGTTGTTACCATTTGTTTGTGTAGAACAAGTTTATGCAAATACAAAGTGCAGCAATAATTATAAATCATCATGACAACCTGTTGAAATTTAAGTTTATTGGAATTAGTCTGCTTAGTGATGAAAGAAAAGCTTTAAGAGATTAATATATTAGTTGCCAGGATTTGAGGGCATACAGGAAAAATGGATTGCAAGAGGCTGTAGTGATTGTACCTAAGGGCTTTGAATTCACTCCTTGAAATCAATGGAGGGATGGCTAATGCTTTCATGAGAGGAGGCATCTTCTACAATGACCATTTATTATCAGGAGAGAGGTATTATTATCAAGTCTGGAAATTAAAATAGAATTTAGCCTCCAGTGTGCCATATACTAAAGAAAGCATATTGAAATCAATGTTCTGTTCTGTTCTGTTCTTTCTTTCTTTCTTCCTTTCTTTCTTTCTTTCTTTCTTTCTTTCTTTCTTTCTTTCTTTCTTTTCTTACTCTCTCTCTCTCTGTCTGTCTCTTTCTTCCTTTCTGTTTATCTTTCTTTCTTCCTTCTTCACATAAATCAACAGGTTGATATTTTCATTCACTTTTTCAGCAAAAACCAAAAAGCAGAAAAAAAATGAATACACAAAACAAAATCTCTTAAGATGTTTCTTCCTACACACCTGTAAAACTAAATGTAAGAAGCTGGATTTGAAATAACATCCACCTAATTTCAATTTCTGAATCTGAACATTTTTTTTTTTTGGAAAGAGGCATGAGGTTATGAAGAAGATTCTGGGTCCAGAACTGAGAGCCTAGATTTTACTTGCTTTTTTAATTCTGTTTTTAGAGCAGATGAGAATATATCTAAGATACTGTGACTTTCTGAACTTATTCTTTCTCTTTGATAATTTGAGGAATCTAAGACAAGGAAAAGAAAAATAACTTGATACATGTTACATAATGCATGAAGCTAAGCAGACAATACATCATACCTCTAATCTGAGAAACTACCCATAAGCTCATGCTTTTAATATAGAACAAAGACTGTTCTTACTGTAAAAAATCCAAATATATTAACATTTGAATAATATCAGATCTTATATATAATGATTCATCTTGGCTACTAAAGGCATTTGTAAATTTTATTTAAGAAAGATACAAGTGGAAAAATGGTTTGCTGAATGATTTGAAAACAAAATTACTATTTCACACATTCAGTAGGAAAATGAGAGGGGTGGTAAGATGGAGAAGGTAGAAAGGTAGAGAGGGGTGGGAGGAATGAGCGGAGTGGGAAGAAGGGGAGGATTGTAAGATAGAGAGGGTGGGAAGTCAAGGTGCCAAGAAAGAGAACTGTCAATTAAATTCTTTCAGAAATATCACCTGATATATCCATGTTTAGAAATATTTTGTTTGTATTTCTTTTGAGCACTGTTCAGAATGTTATCCTTATTCATTTTAACTTAATTAAAAGTAACAATTCCATACTGGGATTTTTAGATAATGACTTTGTATTTTGTGTTGAGAACATAGCATTTATTTCAAGATTAAGGTAAAACACAAGTGAGTTTTGTCAAGTAAACTTACCTACCTGAGATCTAAATACTCTGTGCTAAAAGCTGAAAGGAAGCCACAGTCTCAACCTTGAAGAGCCATTGTGCTAATATTAAAAATGCATAGAGAAAGAAATGATTGTTTTGAAGGACAGAAATAGGTATGAGTGTATGTGTGTGGGGTGTTTGAATGTAGTCCTTTCTATCATGCTGTTTTGCTAAAGAATTTTCCAGATATCTGATTGGTGCATAACTTGACTTGCTGTCAGCTTTAATGAGACCCTCTTCCCCTCATCTCTTCTCTTCTCTTCTCTTCTCTTCTCTTCTCTTCTCTTCTCTTCTCTTCTCTTCTCTTCTCTTCTCATCCCCTTCCTTCCCTTCTTTTCTCCTCTCCTGTCCTCTTTCCTCTTCTTTTCTGACCCACTATCTCCTCATCTTCTTTTTAATTAAATATATTTATTTATGCACTTTATAACAGAATATCATCCATTTTTTCCTCTCAATATCCCCTAATCCTGGTTCTTAGCCAATTCCAACTTTCTCTTCTCTTTTAAGAAGGGAAGCCCCACCATGGATATCATGCTCCAAATAACACAACTCCTGATCCCAACCCACCCCAACACATACACACATCAAGTTGCTGTGGGACTGGGCACATCCTCACCCACTGAAGTAAGATATCGTAGGTCATTTAGGGGTCTGAGATTCACAAGCAGACAGGCAGGCAGGCCACAGGTTCAGGAGACAGCAAACTGCTCATTTGATACATATGTGCAGGGGGCCTAGGTACAGCTGGTGTTTGCTCCTTGCTTGGTGACTCACTCTCTGAAGGGCCCAAGGGGTCCAAGTTAGTTGTTTTGTTGGTCTTCCCATTAAGTCCCCATCTTCTTTGGGTCCCTCAATTCTTCTCCCAACTCCTCTGTAGGATTCCAAGATCTACATCTAATGTCTCTGCCCATATTTATATTGGCTGCTTGGTGGAGCCTTTCAGAGAACAGTTATGCTAGGTTTAAGGGATACAAGGTGTATACTTAAATACAATAAAGACAATATACAGCAAACCTATACCAAGGATAAAACTAAATGGGGAGAAACTTAAAGTTTTTCCACTAAAATCATGGACAAGACAAGGCTGTCCACTCTCCCGAAATCTCTTCAATAGAGTATTTGAAGTTCTAGCTAGAATAATAAGATAACTAAAGGAGATTGAGGGGATAGAAATTGGGAAGGAAGAAGTCAAAGTATCACTATTTGCAGATGTTATGAGAGTATACATAAGTGACCCCAAAAAATCTACTACAAAACTTCTACACCTGATAAACACCTTCAGCAAAGTGGTTGGATACAGAATTAACTTAAAAAAATATCAGTAGCCCTCCTCTACACAATCAATAAATTGTTGAGAAAGAAGTTAGGGAAACAGTACCTTTCACAATAGAGACAAATAAGATAAAATATCTTGGTGTAACTCTAACCAAGAAAGTAAAAGAGCTATAAGACAAGAACTTTAAGTCTCTGAAGAAAGAAATTGAGGAAGATATTAGAAGATGGAAAGTTCTCCCATGCTCACGGATTGGTAGGATTAACAGAGAGAAAATAGCCATGTTACCAGACTCAAAGCAATCTCCATCAAAATTCCAACACAATTCTTCATCGATTTTGAAAGGCTAATTCTCAATTTCACATGGAAAAACAAAAACCCGGGATAGTGAAAATGATCTTGAACAATCAGAGAACTTCTAGAGGTATGTCTATCCCTGACTTTAAGCTCTACTACAGAGCAATTGTAATCAAAACTGCATGGTACTGGTATACAAACAGACAGGTGGATCAATGGAATTGAACCAAAGGCCCAGAAATAAACCCACATACCTTTGGCCACTTGATTTTTGACAAAGAAGCCAAAACCATACAATGGAAAAGGAAGAGCAACTTCAACAAATTATTCTGGTCTAACTGGATGTCTGCATGTAGAAGAATGCAAATAAATCTATGCTTATCTCCTTCTCTTCTCTTCTCTTCTCTTCTCTTCTCTTCTCTTCTCTTCTCTTCTCTTCTCTTCTCTTCTCTTCTCTTCTCTTCTCTTCTCCTCTCCTCTCCTCTCCTCTCCTCTCCTCCCACCCTTCCTTTTCCTTTCCTTCCCTTCCCTTCCCCTCTCCCCCTCCTATACCTCTCCTCCCCTTTCTTCTTTTCTTCTCTTCTTTTCTTTTTCTATTGTACCCTCTTCTGTTCTCTCCACTTATATTGTCTTTTCCATCCTACACTTTACTGTCTTACCTTAACTTCCTCTCCTATTCTCTCATTTAGTTTATTTTCCTCTGCCTCCCAGAGTACTGTCATTTTTTCCTTCCTCAAACTTTCCTCCCTCCTGTTCTTTCCAAAATAAGTACCAATGAGACATTGTTTTGTTGAAGATATTTCTCATTTTTTGGTAAATTAAGATGAGTGTTTTGAATCTGTTTCACATTTTTTCACTTTTAATAAGGAAGAAGCAAGAAAATAAAAATGTCAATTCCATATTTTGTGATATTTGGTTCCATCTGAATTTTTAATATCTAGAGAAGTGGTAAGAAATCTTGCTAGCTTTGTGGACATAGTTCAGTTGAGGCAAAGTGACACATATAATGTAAGTCAACGTGGTTTTGAAGAGGTGGGAATGGAATTATACCTACTGAGTGGGAGAGACTGCTTCACGAGTGTCTGGCTGAGACCAATCAGCTGAGCATGCATATAGCATTAAAGAGAAGAGGAAGCAGAAAAGGAAGCAGGTTCATTCTCTCTCTCTCTCTCTCTCTCTCTCTCTCTCTCTCTCTCTCTCTTTCTCTCTCTGTGTGTGTGTGTGTGTGTGTCTGTGTATGTGCATGTGTGTAAAGGTGTATAAATCTGGACACAAGTTTTCTCCCTGGACATTAAAATACCAGGACATGTAGCTTTTGAATCTCTAAGACATAAGCTGTTATTGCTAAATCTAATTCTAATGCCCTTAGTCTCTGCTTAAGTATTGTAGTATTGCCATTGGCTATTTTATTTCTGAGTCTTTCAAGTTTGTAAAACTGTATGATGACTTGTCAGCTTCTATAATTGCATGAAAATCTTCCTGTAAAACTGTCAAATAGGATAGATAAAAGACACAGAGAAAATAGGTAAAAGATAGATGAGTAGCTAACAGATAATAGCAAATGGATAACGCACACACATGAAGTATGAGAAATGATGACACTGTGTTTTTTAACCACTTTGTTTGATTGTTCCATAATTTTTCACTTAAGATGACCACTGCCTCCTCCTTTGCAATGTTTTGTTTTCTCTTCCTTCAATACCAAGCATACTACAGTTTCCAGTTTTAATTCAACCTAACTATATCATCCAGCATCACATAATCAAAAGAAATTACTAGAACCAATATACAGACTCACTAATATAATTATGAGACCTAAGAAGCCCCATGATCAGTCACCTGCAATACAGAAATCAATCAGTACTACAGAGCAATTGGAAGATACCATAAACCAGAATGACCTATGTCATGAGTATTGACCATAAACCAGAGGGTAAAGACAAGAGTTCCACACTTTCAGGTGTCTACGGACAGAAGGAGAAATGTCACAGGTCAAACACAAAGAAAGCATTACTGTTTCCTCTGCCATTTTGTTCTAGAAGAATCTTCAACCTGAATCCCAACAATAGACCAGATTCCACTCATCTGAGTGAATTTGAATTTGAATTTCAGTCCGATTATTTAAATAGGAAACTCTTACATAGATTTGTCACAAATATACCCATCAATAATGTCTTGCTAGCTTTGTGGACATAGTTCAGTTGAGGCAAAGTGACACATTTTTCCCAGTGACTCTACAGGTTTCCCTTACCTTATTTTAAGTGACTCAGTTGCCTAATTAAATATTTATCCCTTTTGTTTTTAGCAACATCTGCTGTAATTGAGAAAAAAAATCCTCTGTTTCCCTATTTAAATTAATTTATTTCAACTTTTTCTTACCTGTGCTAGGCCATATTAGTATCCTTTTATTTTTTTTTACTTTATTTTTTTCCACTCTGTATTCCAGTCTCTGCCGCCCCCCATCTACCCTCTAACTGCTCCACATCCCACATCTCTTCCCCACCTCAGCCTGTCTCCACGTGGATGTCCCCACCCCCACCCCACCTGACCTCTAAACTCCCTGGGGCCTCCAGTTTCTTGAGGGTTAGGTGCATCATCTCTGAATGAACACAGACCAGGAAGTCCTCTACTGTGTGTTGGGGGCTTCATATCAGCTGGTGTACGCTATCTGTTTGGTGGTCCAGTGTTTGAGAGATCTCGGGGGTCCAGATTAATTGAGACTGCTGGTCCTCCTACAGGATCACCCTACTTCTCAGCTTCTTCTAGCCTTCTTTAATTCAACAACAGGTGTCAGCTGTTTTTGTCCATTGGTTGGGTGCAAATATATGCATCTGACTCTTTCAGTTGTTTGTTGGGTCTTCCAGAGTGCGGTCATGATAGGTCCCTTCTGGTGAGTGCTTCACAGTCTCAGTAATAGTGTCAGGACTTGGGACCTCCCCTTGAGCTGGATCCAACTTTGGGCCTGTAGCTGGACCTTCTTTTCCTGAGGCTCTTCTCCATTTCCATTCCTGTAATTCTTTCAGACAGGAACAATTACGGAACAAGATGTGACTTTAGGATGTGAACTAAGACATCAGAAGTATGTGTTTCCTCCTATTGATGTCCAGCAAGGTCATCCTCTGCTACTTTTATGGCTGGAGCCATGGTTCCCTCCACGTGCACTCTTTGGTTAGTGGTTTAGTCCCTAAGAGCTCTGGTGGTACTGGTTGGTTCAAATAGTTGTTCCTCCTATGTGGCTGCTCCAGCCAAGGTAGGGAAGCAGGAATCGGTGATTTGGTGAGCAGGGGGAGGAAGGGATGGATAGGAGGTTTTTCAGAGGGGAAACAAGGAAAGGGGATAAGATTTAAAATGAAAATAAAGAATAAATAAAGAAATAAAAATGGGGGAAAAAAAGAAGTATGTGTTTCTCAGAATGGTAAGGTTTTACCTTTCTTTTGCTCATGCCTGTCATTAGATATGACCTACATGGTGACAATTTATATAAAGACAAGCTTATATATGTGTACCTGAGTGCAATTGTTTATGTACATAAGTTACTCCTTCTCCAAGTGGAGCAGAACCCTTCTCCTACCTTGCTTTTGCTTTAAAGAGAGCCAGGATGCAATCTCTGTGTGAACTTAATGAATGCAGCAGCAGTTCTTCCTAGAAGAGTTCACAGTTCAAGCAGTGGAATTTTAGATGTTTGTCCACTGGTGGTCAGACGGAGTGGAGAATCTCCACAGGGCCAGATGTGAGAGCGGGGGTTGTTGTTTTTCTGTTTTTTCTTTCTTTCTTTCTTCTTTTGCTTCATGGAAGCTTTAGTTTCATGGCCAGCAACTTGAAGTCTAAACTTGTAAGAGGTCTGGTTCTCAAAAGTGAAAAGCTAAAACGTGTGGTTGAGCCTTTCTAATCATTACATACATAATATCTGGGTTTCACATCTGTCCTGCCCACCCACTACAGAAAGAAAAATAATAATAATAAAAAGTGTAGTCAATAAAGTCATACTATGTATGTGTAATATAGTTTTGTTTTGTTAACATGTTTAAAGCACCTCACGGTGTTCTAGACCCCTTACTTAGAAGAAAATGATTTTAATGTGCATGTTTAAGTGTTCATAAATGTAGTCTACTGTAGCTTAGTTTTTAAAACTACATTTCATCTTAACTACCATTGAGTTATCTATGTAAATAATGATTAAAAAAGCAAATCCTTAAATAAGCCTCATTGGAAAACTGGAAATTAATTACAACATTATAACCAGTTAAGTGGAAATGAAGTAAATAAGACAGAGGAATAATTGCCGCCTGTGGGTAATTTCATGGCTGCAATCTACCCTGAGAGTGAAATTTCCCCTCAAATGACTTTTAAAGATGTCTCATAATGGGAAATGAATTTTTTCAAAGAGAAACTTTATGGAAAAATCCTTTATCTTATTTTCTTGACAATATCTTTTAATGAATTCATTAGTTTCTGTCTCGTGTGTTGTCATCAAACTATTTTTGTTTACTGATTTTACTCTATCAGATGTTAGATGTCTTGAAAGAAGTATTCCTTGGGGGTATTCCATCCATTAATTGCTCAAAATCTTTTGTTCAATGTTGATAATCTGACTCCAAAAAATCCCTTACAGCAAAATCAGCATGAACTTGGGAAGTGAGTAATATTGTATACTATTTTTTGTCAATTATAATCTCTAGGCCAGAGATTAAACAACTTTCAGAAATAATATTTACATTTAACATATCAACTATTTGTCTGCTGCTATGACAAAAGTATCTGACAATTATTAAATTCAGGAAGGAAGGATTTATGTCAGCACATAAATGCAAGGTATATAGTACATCATGATGAGCCTATGAATTGTTGTATTCAACTGTTCTCTTTATTATTTAAACCAAAACACTAGATCATAGAACAGTGCCACTCAAATTGATATGGGATTCTACCCTTCAAAATACCTAGTCAAGAAAATGACTCATTAGATATTTGGACATGGTTTATTTCTACGATGTTTCTAAATCTTATCAATTGCAAACATCAAGATTAAGAATCATATCTAGCTTCTTTTTGGTAAAGTTTCCATTAGTGTTGGTTACAATACAACTAGAGATACTTCTCTAACCCTATTTCCAGGGTAGGGATTATCACATGGATATCTTGAATATACATTTCCTAATTATCAAGTTCCTAGTTCAAGGTTAATCTGATATATCATTTTTTATGAATGCAAAATTTACCTTTCCAGGCTCATAGAAATAAATTCATAGTGTCCCCATAACAACTCATTATGGATGTGACAAAAATATAGAGCCTGTGCACAAGCTGTACTCTACCTTAAGATATTGTCTCTTAACAATTTCATTTTAATATGTCTTCTGTATTTTTTGTTGTTGCTATTTTTTCGAGACAGGGCTTCTTTATATAGCCCTGGCTGTCCCGTAACTCACTCTGTAGATAAGGCTGGCCTTGAATTCAGAAATCTGCCTGCCTCTGCCTCCCTAGTGCTGGGAATAAAGGCATGCGCCACCATTGCCCAGCTATCTTCTGTATTCTTATTGCAAAAATTCTACAGTTAGAATAGATGCTATGAAAAATTAACTTATTGAAATTATTGATAGTTTTTCTTATTGATTATTTTGATGTTTTCTTTTATTTTTTTTCAATTGTTCTCCTATTTTGGCCCTACCTTCTGTAAATCCTTTCTTCTTTATTGTAGTTGAAGTCCTATGGCTGCTTTGTAGAAGTTGACATAGGGACCCTCAAGAAGTTTAGAAAGCTATATCAAATAGAGTTCACTCTCTACAATGTATCTAATTTGGACACATGTTTTAAATGTAACAATAATTTGGTCTATCAAATACACTCATAATTTAATGAAAAATAGATGAGAGAAGATAAAATGAACCTTTCAAATGTTGGTTGCAGAATATATCCTTGGAATTTATAGACTGTATATATACCTTAAGAAGACACACTTTATGTCCTTTGAAGTGTATGATCTACTGGTACATTGAAAAAATTGGCCATGAGAATTTACAGGAAGCTACTCATATAGAACCCACTGAGTGAACTTTTTTTTATGTAATCTGAAAATTTGAATGAAACATTGCTAAAATGATCAAAGCCCTATCTTGTTAAAAAGAACAAAGTGAAATAAAACATAGTTCTCCTAGAGAATATGATGATACCATGGGATAGGACTGTAATTTTTTTCAGAATCACACAAATGAATGCTTTGAAGCAAGTATCAAGCAATGCCTTGGAAGGTAGATACTGATTATCAAACTAGATTATTCAAACACACAAAATCAAAATGTGTTTATGAAACTAAATGAGTCTCAGGAGACATGGGGTTATAGGTAGTATTTTCATAGTGAATTCTGAAGTCTTTTGAAATACATGATGAAAAGTCTAGCAATATCTACTTGTTCACATTGCATTGCTATGATTTACTACCAAATTTGCAAAGATCCTGGTTCCTTGGAATTAATCATGTCATGAATACTTCAGGGTGAATACACTGTACAAGTGGGAATGAAATCACATAGATGAAGAAAGAGTTGAAGGACCAGCTCCCTGAGCCTTTCTTTGTCACAATGCATAACAACATATCATGACCCTCACATCGTATGGAATGAACAATGCCCCAGGGGTACTTTGAGCATGAATTAAATAGCCATTTTTCATACTTTGATAATGAATGAGGACAGATTTTATTCAATACATTAAATGTATCTAGCTGTAAATAACAGTACTAGAGAGAAAAAATTAACTTTATATTTTCTGATCCAAAAATCTAAGTCTAGTGCTTGTAAACATCCAAACTTAGTAAGGGTTGGTGACAATACAATGAAGTTCTTACTTGCAAAGTCAGTGCTGTGGGAGTTCACATAATTGAAAAAGGCATTTCCAGATCAACTTCATTTCTTTAAGTCTACCTAAACCTTGGAGAGCTTGTCACCTGAACAAAGAATTCTTCAGAAAGAATGAAGAGCATCACAAACACCTTTAACTCACCCCATATGGAATCAGGATTTTTTTTTAAAATTACAGTTGCTGAATTTTGTTTGTTCAAGATCAGTCACCATTTGTACTGAAACAAGATAAGGTAAATATTATAAATAAGTTCCTGATGTGAGGTGTAGTTTTTCCTAGGTAGTGGCTATCCATTAACATAAAGAACTAAATGATCTATTTCTCCAGAGGTGTGTAAGAGTATGTAAATATATTTGAGTGTGAATGAGAATGGCTATCCCAGTTGCCAGAGGTCAGCTTCAAATATCATTACTCACAAGTATCTGGCAACCTTGTTGATATATGTAAATATATATTCTTTCCTAGTAAGATTATCTCACTGTCTAAGCTAACTGGACAGCAAATTCAAGGTAGCCATATCTCTCTATTTGCCCAGTGCTGGTATTACAAGTATGTCCAATCATCCATAGCTTATTTTGTGATTTTTATTTTAGTTTAAATCCATGTCCTTATATGTTCAGAACATTACCAACTTAGATATCTTTTAAACCTTCTAGATCTGTCTGAACTGCAAAGTAGTTTTAATAGCATATGTTAAACAACGAGGGAAAACTAATTTCCTGGCATTGTTGAGGTATTCTGGATACACATCAAACTTCGAGTCTACACATCTCTGGAAACTTTAAAGAAGAATGTGGCTAGAGAAGGATAAAAGAAGGCAGTATCTAACTAAGAATAGAGTTAGGCTGATGGACCTTTCAGACAGAATCACTGAGCGTGATCATAGGTTGCTAACATTGATGTAGTTTTCTATAAAGAGCCTTGCTGACCACAGATAGAAATCTTACTCTTAGAAAGTGTTTCGAGTCCAAGAATCATAGGTCAAATAGCACATCACACATGGAATATCTCTTCAATTTCAGACATAATATGGCATATTGATATTTAAGTCATCACTCAGGTAGAATTTCCATGAAGTAAATATTATAATGTACTTTGAAAATATTTGTTGATTGGTAAAATTATAGAGCTATATGCATCCAACTGAGAGCAGTGGTTTGAAATGGCCAGCTTATGAAATGCTAACTTGCACTAATGATTAGGGTTCTTTTGGAGATTTTCAGATGCGATTGATTGTTTTTGCTAAATGACAGTCATGATAGAAAGGATACCAAAATTAAGACTGGAGAAAAAAGGTTTATGTCCTGGGTTGTCATATATTATAGATGCTTAGATAATCTCATATATAAAAATGTACAGTTAAATAGATTTTGTTTCTCACTTAAAGGTCCTGGAAAATGTTTGAGGCTCAGAGCATCTGAAAAACAATGAGATCCAACAGTTTGGTCGTCTGGGACTGTTACTGACATAACATAACTGGGGTATGAGATTGGGGCAAATTTGTCACCATAGAAAAATATGTGTTTTAAAATGTATACTAGAAACTATCACTTGTGTAAAATATCTTGAGAATTAAAATAATGAAATGTACAGTCAACATGGTCTTTAAAAAGTGAGTTATACATGTATCAGTGACAATGCATGAAAATAGAGTATACCATACATTGTTGAGCAAACAATCCAAATATATTCCTGATGCTATATGTTAAGAGCTTCATGAGTCTACAGAATGAGTTCCAGGACAGCCATGGCTAAACAGAGAAACCCTGTCTTGAAAAACCAAACAAACAACAACAAAAAAAGAGCTTCATGCGTGTGAAATCCTGGACCAGAATCAGGAGGTGTAGAATGTCCGAACTGTGGAGAGGGCATGAAGAGGATGTGATTGATGACCCTGATACTTGTGTGGAGATCATCTCAGGACCACTATACTTGTTTATATCACTGCATGTCAATTAGCAACTTGTGCAGTGTGGTATGGGTCTGTTTAAACAATTTCCCTCCAGACTCACATAAGCTTTGAAATGTTCACTTCTCCTCTAGTTTAGACTACAGGACATATTTTCTGTTACCTTACAAACATTTGTAATCATGGTAGTGAACTGTGAACTCTAACTATTCCCTAATTGATTAATGTGGTTCATACCTACCCCATTTCTCCTCATAGACTGCTCAATTTGTTTCTTGTTGTAATTATTTAAATATAAGTCTAAAATACTTTTTCTTTTAGGAAATGCACATTTGGTTGTGACTTTGCTACTTTGGAGTTATTAAATAATGCACAAAGTGGACTTTATTTATCAATTGTTTTTTTTCTAGAATGTAGCAATAATGCTATTTTCTTCCTTCAAGATTAATCGAATTAATTCTGAATTGATAATTCTGTTCAATCATCAGGACGGGACTTGGAGCACAGCAATCACAAATAAAATATTTATCATTATTAAAACGGTGGCAATCCTAAGAGCTTCTGCTCTCACTACCACTACGGATGGGAGCAGAATATACATTCTATTCAGCATAGCATTGCTATCTGGATTTAGTCACTACTGATATTAATTATTTCTTATGTTTAGACAAGAACATAATTTATGCATTTAGAGTCCTAGAAGATGTCTTAGTCATTACCTGCTTACCTCACAAGCATAAGAATTTAGTTGAATTTCTAGCACCCATATAAAAATCTCAGTGCAAAGCCATAAGCTTCTAATATCAGCACTGGTGAGATAGAGAAAATGGAATCCCTGTGGACTTACATTCTGATCTGAGTGGTAAGTAAGCTCACATCCAGGAAGAAGCCCTGTTTCAAAAATAAGATGTTCTGATTCAGGGGTTAAAGTATTTGTACACATACTGGGGGCCAATCTGCAGCTATCCAGAGCAAACAAAAATAAAGGGCAGGTGTGCCAGCCTGCCTCTAATTACAGCTTCAGAAGCTTGAGAGAGCAGATGCCTGGAACAAACTGGCTAGTGAGATTAGCTGTGGAGTTGACTGAGAGTCTGTGCAACAGAGAAGATTCTGGGGCGTTGTAAGGGAGTTGGGCCTGAGATATGTTAGTGATATACTCCTGTAGAAGAGCTCAATCTCTCACCTCTATTTCTGCAGTTTATTTTCTGGAGTTAACACTTTCTTAGGATCACTTTTCTTATTGTTCCCATGGCTCTGAGAATAACAACCTTACTTTCCAACAAACATTTAATTATGGAGAAGCTAGCTTGAAATAATATATGCATTGTCTACCACATGGAAACACCTATGATGTCTCCAGGGGAAAAAAACAATAATCAGTATTTATTTATCTCAAGAGTGAGTAGGTTAGCCAAAGGTGAGCTAAACTATGTTGGGTTTGTCTGGGGGTGGTTCAAGTTCTCTCATGTTGCTTCATCTCCCCGTGATGAGCAGAATAGCCTGGCCACAGTCTTTTCATGGAAGCAAAAACACAAGAGAGAAAAAGGAGAATGAGCCCAAATTTCAGAAATTTAGTGTATAAACTCTCCTGGTGGATTCTCTACTCTATTGTTCGATGGAAGTCCTTAAAACTAGTGAAGTTTTTAGAATGTAAACAACACACATGACTCTAGAGAAAAGATACAGATAAAGGGAAGAATAAAAATTATAACAAATTATATTATCAAAAGAGTTGATTTCCTGTTTCTTCAGTTAGTAGCATTTCTAATTGAGGGAAGGTCTGGCTACTTTCCTTTCTAGCCTCTGCCTGTTTTATAGTTATACTTATCTAATATCAAAAGATATCCTGAATATGTTAAGAGTTAATGTGATTTTTAAACCAAGATGCCTTGGGTTGGGTAATTCTTTGCCTTCCCTGCTAAAGTGAAAAGATTAATCTTGTTTCTTTTTTTCTGAAAAAAATGTTTATGTTTCATAAAAGGAAAAAAATATTCTGGCTACTTGAAGTTCTTCCCACAATTTAACATTTAAACATTTGGAACTGGTTTGACTAAAAGGGAAAGAAAAAGTTTTAAAATGTTAGCTGGCAATGTTCTAACATATTGTAAAACAAACAACTGAAGCTCTCGACCACCCATGCTGAGAGTCCTTGCCTGGACTTGTGAGATCAGTTGAAAGTCTCTTGAAGGGACTGTGTGTTACTTCAGAAAACCTGGAAAGAGCTGACAAGCCCTCTGCATATTGACATCTGCGCTTCCATTACTATTCATGTGATATGTTTTTATACTTGCTCTATCTTTAGGTAAATTTCTCTTGTTAATCAATATTCAATTGTAGCCAAACAACCTATATGTAAGTATCAGATATCTTTCATTTTATATTTTGGCACTGCTATTTTCTGATTATGTTGTTTCAAACTGCATGATTTCTCTATACTTACATTTCCTGAGAAAATCACATATTGTATGTAATCCATAAAGTTCTGAAAATAACTAAAAAATTAACAAATGGCTGTCACATAGGAAGTACTTTAAAACTGACTTATTTATAAAGTTTATGTAATCTATTGCTTAACTTTTTCTGAATGCCTTACTAGCTTATTTCTCATTCATATTTGATGTTGCACTTGGGCCAACTTGGGCTTCAGTCCATGCTTTTTTATGCTGGTGTTTAGACAGAAAAAAAGAGAAAGGATTATGTTATAGTGCACACTGGCATTCTTGCAGCCAAGGAAAAATGCAAGGTTTGAAAGCATGTTCAATGTCAAAAATGTACCATCATTAACCTGTGGCTGGGAAGCTGAAAGAGCCATACCTGTTCATAACACTTTGCCCAACCCAAAGACATTCCCGTGTATGGGCCTATCTTCACTTACTCAGGGAAAGAACACACACACACACAAACACACACACACACACACATGCACATACACACACACACACATACTGTACTATATATAAAAGTACTAGGGATAGATTAGATATAAATATTTTATGATTATGCAACATACTTAAGGAGAATGTCTATTTCTGAAATATACAAAATTTGTACGTGTACATGTGCATTTGTGAGTGCGTGTGCATGTGTGTGTGTGCATGTGTGTGTGTGTGTGTCTGTGTGTGTGTTTGTTTAACTATATAAGAGGCTTATTTGAAAAGTGGAATTTTTCAGATTTTATCTCCAGCATTAACACTGGGATCTCAAGAATATCACTTCATTATCTCAAACCAACTACTTGTTCTATAAAATTTACACTTTAAAGTATATTTAGTTTTGTATAGAGGGTAGCTAGAAATTTTGTTATATTAATATAAGCTGATAGTTGTATAAATCAAGCTATGTGCTATGGCATGAATTTATTAGTCAGAATTCAATCTCCTGAGGAGACAGGAACAAATATCTACTCATGTCAGAAAGAAAGACAGAAGTAAAAATTCTTTCCATGTCTGGCTTGATGAACTGTGTTTAGCGAGCTTACATGATCATGAATATGCAGTTACTTATAAGGACATAACTAGCATACAGACAGCTGTATTACTGATAAATTTTACCCTCACATGAAGAACAACCTCCTCAAAGCTAAATTCATAAAACTTCTCCTAAGATTAGACTCGTTCTACCTAGAGAGTCCAGCATCTTCATGGGCCATGTGCAGCAGAGGCTAAATTACTTATAAGTGAGTGTTTTGGCATAGGAAGTAAAATATGGCTTGAACCTCAGGTAATGGCACATCCTTCCCCACAGGCATCCTTCTGTGGGGAATCTTCATCAGGTTTGGTCTTTTAGAAGTCTCATGTGGATCACAGAACTATTCAAGGCCTCTTTGGTGAATCAAATAATAAAAGATAACAGGATCCATCAGCATAAGGAGTTTTAATTTCAGGTATAAATATATATGAAAAACTATCATGAATGAATGGATAATGAGACACTTAGAGATCTCAAGAAAATGACAAAGGAGATTGGTTCTATTTTACAAAAAAGGACTGATCAGGCATAGCACAAGATGAGCACTTATTCCAGTAAGGCCACAGGTCCTCTAGTAAGACCACACCTCTTAATAGTACCATTCTCTGGCCAAGCATATTCAAACCACCACATTCCACTCCCTAGGTCAACTGTGTTCAAACCACCACAGTGACCTAGGCAGAATTTTCTTGGTATACTGTTGGGCAATATTTGTCTATTCTACAAGGAAATGTCACACAGTAGAAAATTTTGAGAAAACAAATGATATTATTTCTTGCTTTTAAATATAGAAACAACTAAAATATCTACTTGGTGTCTCATGGTGGAGATATACTGGGTGCATTATGGATAGCAGAGGAGTGTCATAATTATATGAAATTAATATTCAAATGTCTTTTGATTCAATATTGAAAGGTGACAGTGATTAGTAGGATGCCTAAAATTTGGAAATCAAGATTGTAACTTTACTAGTCTGTAGTAGACTCTCCCAGACATGGGAAGTTCTACTCCTTGACAGGCTTTTGAATGTTCAGATCTGTCTAATTTCTGCTGATACTTCCCATATCAAGGAAAAGGGTATTACTATTTTAATAGAGAAAAGGAAATGTGCTAGAATGTTCCTATGTTAGGTGGAGGGCAGTATTATTAAGTTTTGGCTTTGATAAGTACTTTTTACATTTTAATCTCTTGCAGCTTGCTTGTCAGATTACTCTTGGTAAGGAAGGAAATTGACATGCCTTGCCTTATGGTAATATAACTGTGTTCTAAATGTTCAGCAATATGGACTTGAATTGGCCCTTTTAATTTTGAACCGAAATTTGTACTCTTTACCTCTGTGTGTTCCCATGCCTGCATGTGGGTATATTAGTGTGTGTGTGTGTGTGTGTGTGTGTGTGTGTGTGTGTGTGGTGGGAGTATTTGTGTGTATGTGCTAGAGAGAGTTTTAATGAGGTTATGCCACAAATGGAGTCACAGGATGTTACTGTTCTGCAACACTGCCAGCTCTAATATCTGGAGCTGTTCATTTAGAAGCCTTAATAAGTTATTGTAATTCCCTTGTCAGGATTAAGTCAGTGGCAAATATTGAGTTTTTTCTTTCCTTCTGAGGCATCATTATATTTAAATGATAATAACAAGTGACAAAGCAATGAGAATGTGCATGCCACATAAGGTGATGCCCTTCCTGGCTGACTGGGTTCCCGTTGGAATCTTGTCATAACTCATCAACTGGAGTCCCTTTCTGTGGAGAGCAAAGGAATACCCACAAGGGGACAAGGACTCCAGAAACTTTCCTTCCTCTATGTCTCCATGTGGTTGGCAGGTGTTCTTTGTTAGTTATTGTTGAGACTTGACTCTACATTATCACGTTTGCCCTTATCTATTCACCTGCACTCAGTTGTCCTTAGGTCTTTGTTTTTGTTGGTAAAAGAAAACTTAGCTAGAGCCTCTTGAATTAGCTTTGAGGATGCAACTATGTTCTTATATTTTCCTAACCTAGGATATATATGTACATATATATGTATAGGTATATATATATTTATATGACACCTATATAATCTAGAGATTCACCCATACTTATTTGTTTTCTTTAGAAGAGGAAAGATCTCAAAATAAATAGTCTAGGATGGGAAAAAGGAGGGACAGGAATGTCAGGAGTAATTTGCATGAAAAAACCCTTTTTGCTTTTCATATTTCCCACATTGGAAGTATAAAATGAGCTACAAGACAAGAACCTCATACACATGACTCACATTCATCTTATCTCTTATCTAGGAATGCAGATGCATTCTCTAAATTGTTGTTAGGTTATTCCATGTCTGTGTACAAACTTAAATATTTATCTGCATGTTTTAAATTACTGAGCTGGATCAAGAGCTTTGAAAATATTTTCTGTACTCCTATCTGTTGAAAAGAGTGGTTAATATGAGTCTCAAGTCTGCTACCTTTATCTCATGTAGACAATAGAGTTACATATGTGTCTACGTTAAATATGATATTTCATATTTTGATTCCTATCCTTTCTCCATTCCTAAAAACGTCTCCTCCATAGGCTTCAGTCTATGGAATGAAACACAGAGTTCTTTTTATAGTGGTTTTTGAGGCAGCTTAACAATAAGGCAAGCAGAGTATTTAAAAGAGGGACAGATATGTAGCCCAGGGTGAGGTGTCAGGGACACAGGGTCTTTACTTCCTTGCTTTTGGATCCAAGTCTTCTATTTTTACAAAGATCATTAATTATACCTTTCTCACAAAGCCAAAGGAATCTCATTTCTAGGGGTCTTATTTACAGTAAAGATATTAGGAGTCATGCTTTAAAATCCAATTTGCAAAGACTATGTGGGCCTTCAGTGGCCTAATGGCTACATGTTTTCTGTGATAGATACTCTTACGTTTTGTAAGGTAGCTGCTGGTAAGGGTGCTGCTGTATTAATCAAAACATTGTGATGAAGCTCACCAAAGACCAACGTGTCTTTGAATACAATTAAAGACTATGTTATTTGAGTTTATCAAAGGAGATAAATCAAGCCACATTGAGAGTGTTTGCTTCCATCTGATTCCCCCCTCCCCAAAGAATTTTTGCCTTCATAGAACACATCAGTACCTTTTTTTATTATTTTTTATTTTTATGGAATATTGCATTAATGATGAGTGAGCATGAAACTCACTTATATTTCAAACTCCTTTCAGATGACCTGGACTCTTTCAAAATGTTATTTGAAATCAGAAAGCATCCTTATCCCATAAAATCACATAACATCTGAAGCTTTTCATAGCCTACTGCTACTTTCTATGAGACCACTGTGGAATTTGATCTCTGTGGTTTTACCCACGAAACCAAATTTAAACCAGAAACTGTAAAGATAGTTTCAGATCCTTAGATTCTGTTCATCGGGTGGGCTCCAAAAGATTCCAAGCCAGACACTTTTTCATAGTTTTATTTGGGAACACTCTGGGGAATGATATGTAAAGGAAGAAAGGGACTGGACAGGAGGATATGTGCGCTCACCCAGCAATGTTTCCCGGGATTAAAAGAAAGGGTCAGGCTGGTCTGTCTCTATTGCAAACAGACAGGTGGTGCCTGTCATGGGAAGCTGGCTGGATTTGGGAAACAGTTACCCTGGGCGGAAACAATCCTTAGGTAGAAGAAAGGATTGACTGCTGATTGTTTTGCAACTTTGGGGTACAAATGAAACAGTCCAAATGTGTGATCTGAGGTATCTCCCTGCCATTTGTCTCAGTTTCCTTTTCCACAATAATGACAGTTTCCTCAGAGACAGGCGTTGAGTGTAAAGAAACTGTGACTTTGGGTTTCAAAACTGGGGGAAGATCAGGGAGGAAGAAATCATTTCACTTACTAAATCTGATTTTTCTACTTTAGAAATTCTATCTTTCTGTAAAATCTGTAAGTGTAACGTTTATTCTTCTGTTGTAATTGTCATTTTGGACACTTATTCCCTCTGTTAATCAAGGCTTAATCCTGGAAGCTTCTAGATTCCATAGAATCGTATGTAGGCCTAGAATGTTTTTAGCCTTTGAGACTTGTTCCTGAATAAGCTCACCCCTTCCTAGTTCTTTCTGATCTCTGATTCAACTCAGCTGTTCGGGCTTAAACTCCTCTGCAAACTGACTGATTCAATCTGGCTTCTCTTGAACTTGGACTGAATTTCTTTGCTTGGCCTTAGACTGACTCCAGCAATCAGTTCTAATTTAGCTCCTTCTCATTCTGCCTACACATGTTATTTTTTCTTTAATCTGACTCTGTGAAACTCTCCCTATAAAACTGCCTCCTTTTCTCTCTCTACATTGCTCCCTCTCCAGTAGCTTTCCTTTCCCCTTTCTCATGAGAGTTGGGCATACCTTATTCTGTAAAGTCTTTCATTCATCTGTCACCTTGTCTGCTACTCAGTTAAACATCACTTTTAAACATGGATGCTTCATTCTAAAAAGTAAATGTATCTTCATTGTGTGTAATTAAAGGTGTGTACTAAGGCTGTGTCTGAATTCTAGCCAGAGCGATTAAAGATGTGTCCTAAGGGCTGAGCCATACCACCATTAGAAAGGGTTTTCTCCTTTCCTTCCTTTCTTCCTTCCTTCTTTCCTTCCTTACTTCTTTCCTTCCTTCCTTCCTTCCTTCCTTCCTCCCTCCCTCCCTTTCTCCCTTTCTCTCTCTCTTTCTTTCCTCCTTCATTCCTTCCTTTCTTCTTTCTTTCTTTCTTTCTTCCTTCCTTCCTTCCTTCCTTTCCTCCTTTCTCTCTTTCTTCAAGAAATAACAAATTCTCAGACTTTACAGTGTGATCAAATATCCTGCAACAAAAAGCAAAAATCTGAATTTGATAGAACCAGGACAAATGGATTTACCACCAAAATAAACCTTAGGTCATGATCTGTGAAGCAAGACATCCAAAGATGAAACAAATAGGATTTAAACTAGCTATAATGTCATCAAAACTCAACCACTCACATTTCATTAAGGTAGAAATATCCATATTAAACCAAAATTTTTAAAAATTAAGAGATACTAGACTTGTTGTATAAGAGGAAAAATAAATAAAGTAGGAATCTGTCCAGAGAGATTTTCAAAGCAATACCAGTAATGATTCTTGTGATGATAATGATGAAATGGAAATACTGCAATAAGGACTCACCAGGGAGTGTTGAATAAGTCATATAATGTGACAGAAATCACTTTTGTCTGGTATCTTGGGATCTTTTTTTGCAGAGTAGGGATATGGCAGCCAAGAGTATTCAGACACTCTATGCTAAAGCTACCCATATCACCCCTCTTCTTTTATCTAGTCTACCTCTATTTCATTTCTATTTTTGTTCTGTATGCCCCCATTTTTTTGCTAAGTAATTCTGCTTCTAAAGTTCTTCTCTTCTCCACTTAAAGTCAAGAATAAAAGAAAGAACCTAGACAGATGGTTTTGTAATTTTGGAGTGCTTAATGAGATTGCTGACTCTGCATCACGGAAAAGCATTTTCTTTCAGACATACATATGTAAATTTCATATACATATATATACACATACACACATGCACACACAGATATATAATATATAAATAGGTTCATAACCTGTATAACATTCTGGAACTTGGAAAGTTTTTAAACTTTGAGTATTTGTTGATTTTTTTAAATTACTTTTCTGTGTGTTTGGATGTGTGTACATGTGTTGTTTCACTCACATACGTGTAGGGGTCATAGAATTATTTGCGAATGTTTTCTTGCATTATCTGAGTTCTGGGAATCAAATGTAGACCAGCACCTGTGGAAACAGGCTTCATTATCCATTGAGTTATCCTGTGAACCCTAAAGTTTGCACCTTGAATGTATTCCAGGAGTAGATATTTAGTGAGACTCAGAAACAAAGAGGATAGAATTTTAAAAGGTAAGGTCCCACTAAAAATTTGAGATCATGCTGTGTTGTCCTTGCTCGGCTTCCTCTGTGCTCTGTCTTTGTTCCTGGACTCATGGTAAGTTGGGTAGCTTTGCTCCATCATAGGATTTTTCTCTGAAGTGCTACTTCATAAGAGGTACAAGTTTATGGGGCCGTTCAGTCCCTGGGAGTGTGGGCACATCCAAAAGAGTAAGCCAAGGAGTAATTTGTTAATTCTGGTACTTTTATAGAAATTAAAAGCCAAGAAATGCACCTTAGAACTAAGCATGGCAGAATATTTGAGCAGAGTAGGAGGTAAGAAATGGCTCAAATGAATTTTGTCATTATCAGATGAAGAAACAAAAGTCACCAGATTTACATAAATCTGTCAAGATGGAAGGGTTGGGTAGTGATGTGGTATAAAATGAGCTAATATATATATGCTGCATTCTCTACTACCCAAACTCCTAAAAGAAAGGCTTACTCCAATGATTTTCTGTGTGACTTTAGGACAGCTTTCTCAAGTGTTTATACTTCTATCAGAAGTGAAGATTACAATTAATTTGAATTTATATAGTAACTGTGGCAATTACAGGAGACTTTTCATTAAATACACAGTGGAAAGCATATGCTAACTGTCCTTTACCCTCACTCAATGTTTACATTCTATTCTTTAGCAAGGATTTTAAAGAGTAGTAAAGATCTGCCTTTTATGATGCCTTTCATTAGTTAAAAGTTATTTATTAAATATATCCTTTTTCTCCCAGAGCTTTTAACATATGCCTCATTCTTCAGTATCGCAGAATGTATTGATGTTTGTGGTTACTACATTTCTATTCACTTCCCCTTAATTCATCACTATGACATTGCTCTGCTAATGAAAAATTTCAAAAACTCCCCCACTGTCTACTACATTATTTTATAAACATTTACTCCTTTACACAATCTGACCAAATCTATCTTTCCAATCGTATTACTCATTTTCTTGACCTCCTTTCAATAAATAAATTAATGATAGCATAACATATGGCCATGCATCAAAGATATAATAATTACACACTCTATTGTTTTAGACCTTTCAAACTTTAGATAACCTAATCCTTCTCCAGAAGCACAATAAAATGATCTTTATACAATATTTGGAGTCTGTGATTGGTTTTATTTGAAATGACTTATTTTTCCATACACACGATTGACTCTACAGATCTTGTGAGCCTTACCATTTTTTGGTTTGAATAACATAGTTGTCTTTATAGTAGTAATCTTATTTGTACTTTATATAGAACATTTCAAAATCGCTTTTTATATGATAGTTAGTTATGTGTATTTATTGGCCTTGGTAGATTATCAAATGTTCTTGAAGACAAAGGCTATGATTGCATGATGTTCATATATTCTATAATACCTGACATATTGTTCTTAAATAGATAAAAAGAACAGAAATTAAAGTAAAATTATGCTGTTTAATATTTATTGTTTAATAGTCATTTATATGAAGTACCTCTAATAGCAGCACCAGCTTTCCAAACTATTCTATCAAAAAGGTTACCTTCAAACATTAAGGCTGATTGAAGAAGGAGATCCTGATGAATAGAGTGTGAAGAGGGACTTGGAGTGTGTGATAATGGCTCCTTTATAATAAAGATTGTCTTCACAACTGCAGTCTCACAGGTACTCTTCTCAATGTCTTCTGGACATTTCTTTACATTTTCTGTATTTATATTCATCTTCACATTTCCAAGATTTGAGAAGAGATCTTAGTAAATTTGTACCTTTCTAAGGTTTATTTAAAGAATCTTAATAAATTTTATGCTGCTAGTAATATATTGAAATTTTATTCAAAAATATGAAAATGTTAACATTATTAATTTCTCCTCTTATTGACATCTTAAAACATGGCTCCTATTGCTTTTATTTTAAGAGGATATTTGGAAGTGTGATGTGATGACTAGGTCTGAAGAAGTTACATTGCATAAATTCAGTTTTGTGTCCAGATCTTCCTTTTTGGGGTGGGGGGCGGTTCGAGACAGGGTTTCTCTGTATAGCCCTTGCTTTCCTGTAACTCACTCTGTAGACCAGGCTGGCCTCAAACTCAGAAATCAGCCTGCCTCTGCATCCCAAGTGCTGGGATTAAAGGCATGTGCCACCACTGCCCAGCTTACCTTCACATCTTAAAATTTAAAAGTAGACCAGAAATCTAAAAGGACAAATTGTAAGACACTCATGATTGCGGTAAAAATTCAACCCTACTCCATGAGACTATAATGGATCCTGTGTGAAGGATATAGCCCTTCCTTCATTAATACTTAATGAGAAAATTGTTTGTTTAGTAAAGCACAAATTACCAAACATAGAAGAACAAAGAGAAATACTTTGATTATATGACTTACTTAAAAAGTTGATAATGTAATGTGGAAATTAGAGGGGAAATTTATGAACAAGTGACAGACAGATCTTCACTTCTCACCTTCTATACCTAATTAATGACTGGGTTGTGTTTTTATGTGCATATTAAGGATTTAGAAATGTATCACACTGTCATTTATTTCTCATTATTTGACCACTAGTGATGTTTTAGTTGCTCTGCTTTATAAGGCTTCTGTGAACCATGTGAATGACTCTGAACAAAACAGAAACAAATCATGAGAGCGTCTTGGGTCTTTATTGTTTTTCTTTTCTTATCACTATGCAAGAATGCAGTAAGAACTGCTTATCTTTGAAGGCTGAGACTTGTTGGTACTTCTACATAGCTGCAAGGACAAACACTATCAGATACTTGTCAAAACACTTCGATCTTAAACACAGTGAAGAAATTGTAAAAGGAAGTCATTCTAAGCACTTAAAAATCAATCCTTGCTGTTAAAACATTTTTAAGAGTATGGGGGGAAAAGCAACTTTATAAGGTTTAAAATTAGATTGGCTGATTACATAAAAAGCAGCAGGCTTGTTATAGTGGGAATGGATGCTGTGGATTTTAAATTTCCCTGTGCACTAAAGGAAATCAGGAAAGTAAAATACAAACCATAATGAGTTGAACTAAATACCAAGTCCTGTCTGGGTCTGTGCAAAAAGGAGATTTGGCCACTTTCTTTCTTTCTTTTTTTTTTCTTAAAGCCATGTGGTAATGACATTAAAATGTGTAACATCAGAGACTGGGGTAGAGGGAGACAAGGAAAACATTGGCCTCATCATGAGAGGAAATCATGCAGGCTGTTGTGGACAGGAATGGGGCAAAAGGTCAAAATGATTGTCTGACCTTTGAAGAGTCAGTATTCTCCTCAGAATAAAGGGTGCACACAGACAGAAGCTTCCCTATAGGGGCTTCTCATGCTTAATTTTGTGTAACTCAAAAGTTTGTAAAAAGTGAGAAAATCAACTGAGCCAACACTTGCCAAAGTACAAAGAATCCCAAGAAGCTTGTATATTTATAGCTAGCATTTAAAACGTCGTTTAAAAATGTATAATAATAGTCTAAAAGAAGCACATGATAAATATATAAGGTTAGTAGGGATGAAGCTCCTTTCATGCTATTTTGTAGTAAGTAATTCTATACATACTTTGTTCGATACATTAAATCTGAAGAAGCATGGTTTAATACCACAGATGTGGAAACTGATGTTCTTCTCAATAAAAAAGTATAGGAATCAAAATTTGCATACCACCATCTCCAATTTTAAGTAGAATTGAAATATTTTAAAGAACATAAAATGGCCAGTCACTTAGAGAAACTGAAGACGGAGGCAGTAGGATTTAAATCTCTTCATTTGACTCTAAAGAGTAGACCTGCTAAAAAGCAAACTGAAGAGTAGGCCACGGAAACAAAATCTTGCTTTAGTAAAACTACTGTCTGAGGTAGTGACTATAAATAGTTGGAAGAGAAAAAATTTAGCTTGAAAAGAGTGCAATCAAGAATTTGAGCAGTGAATTGGCTTCAGGATAGGGTAAATCAAGGGTCTCTCATTCTATTGTTGCCAGTATATATTTTTCCCACTGTCTGTTTATGCTTTTGCCAGTATTTTTCTAGGCATACTCATTTCTCATAACATAAAATGGGTCACCTAGCCCTGGATTCATATTCTTCTGATTTCTGTTCTGGTTTGTTTTGTTTTGCTCTGCTCTTGCTTGAGACCAGGCTGTCCTTGAACTCAAAATCTGCATGCCTCATCCTCCTGAGTCTCGGTATTAAAGTGGATACTACCACTGTCTGCTGCATAGCCTTGTATTTTATCATTACAAAATTTCTTTTCCCAATGCATGTACATCATTGTTGTCTATAACTTTTCAAATTCTAAGTGATCACTCTAGTGTCTGTGGGGGAGAAACTTAAGAATGTCTGACTGACAGGACGATCAGTTATCTGTTTAGAAAAACACATGACATTACCTATTTAGAAGTGGTGCAGGATGATTTAATTTTTTTTTTTTACATACCAGCACAAAACATAATGCTATCAATACTTGGCATCAAAGAAAGAGGAGAGAATTGTCTTGGAATCTTCACGTTCCTATTTAGTTTTTCTTCCACGAAGACCTCACAACAAATTGTAGCTTTGCCATCCACTGCCAGTGATTGCAATGTAACTTTTACAGGATTGTGTTCCTAGAGAGCTCCTGGCTCACTAATATTCAGTCCATGGAGGTTCCTCAGAAAAACTTCCTTAATTTCCTTAGGTCTAATTTTTACAGTGTGTCAAGTGGCATGATAGTAGGAAACACTTTGTAGCTATGTGCCACAGCTGGACATGGTGGCATATGCCTTGAATCCCAGCACTCAGAAGGCAGAGGCAGGCAAATCCATGAGTTGGAGGCCAGCCTAGTTTAGAAATTGAGTTTCAGGGCAGTTAGAGCTGTTACAAATGGAAACCTTGTCTCAAAATAAAATTAAAGTAAAATAAAATTTAAAAATAAAAAGCCATAAACAAAAGACCAAGAGAGCAGGGAAACACAACTGGGATTGTGATGTTTTATCCTTGATAGAAATGAAATAATTATATTCAAGTGAGTATTATAAGTTTGATTATTATCAGAGCTGTATTTAGTGATGTCCCTGAAGATAACATTGAAAATGTATCAGTTATACACTTTGAAAATGACTTATCCTAGTCTCTGACCACATTGGGTGTTTCCCTTAGACTGCAAAAGCATAACTTAGAATTTCTCAAGCTAGGACTTGCAGAGAAAGAGTAAGGGCAGTCGAGAGGTGTCAGTATTCTTACCTGTTCTGTTTAAGACAATATTTGCTTGTTTTCACTATTCTGTGAAAAAAAATGATTCTCACTATTTAAAATGAAAAGTCAATCATTATTTTATCATGCGGTTTAACCAGAAAGTGTCTGTGTATAAGGATGTCTGATTGTTGTTGGTGTTTAGTGTATAGTTTAATTCCAAAGTAAATTTGACATTCAACTTGTCATCTTAGATTTCTCTAGCTCATTTATTTTTAATAGCTTAATTAAGAGAGTTTTGTGTGTGTCTATGAGAGATTATTGCTGCCTCCAGATAAAAATGACAGAGTAAATGGAAGAAACCTTAACAGTTTTCAGAAGAAATGACTGCTGTGTTTTGAAGACAGGATACATTCACTTTCCTAGCTTTAGCTCCTAAAATTATATGCAAATTTAATCACCCTTCATGGACACAAAGAAACCTTGCAAGATACATAGCTGGAGAGTAATGTAACTTCATACCTCATAAATCATAATTTAAAACATGCACTATTTTTAATTGCCCCATTAAATAATTAAGTTTGACTTAAGGAGCAAGTCACACCCGTCCTGGAGTCACTCCAGAATAGACAGGCTGATGTTTGCTTAATGAATACCTATCTTCACACAGCTAACTGCTTTCATCCATTAAGTCTGCATGCTGGTGGATATTTTGATTCATTTGAGACAGTTCATACAATCACTTAAATTAGATTAATGAGGGGCTTATATTTTCCTATCATCAGTTCTAAATTAAGAGTAATTACAAATTGAACAAAAGATTGGTCAAAGATTCTGCTAGCTTCTGTTTGGAGATTTCCCATTCAAATTGCACACTTCAACAGGAATGAAAAGGTTGAGATCATCTGCACTTGTAGAGTTCCATGTGTTCAATGTTTAGACATCTGGTATTTGTTTTTGCAAGGGACATCTTATTCGAAGTCCCAATAGATAAAGTAGATATTTATGTTTTACCTAAGGGTATGGCTCACCTACGGACCTCTGAGAAATCCATCAGAAAAAGTGTGACATGATACTGCCTTTCTCTGTTTTACTTGTGAACATCAAAGGTTGTGTGTGACACAAAGTTTTTTCAGTTAGTCATCTAAAATATTTTTCTTTCATTTCACGGATTGTATGTGTATGTGTGTGTTGTATGTATTGTGGTCATGTGGGTGTGGGTACATGTTTTTGCAGATATATTGCATAAGTGCATGATTGTATTAAGGTCAGAAGTCAAACTCAGGGTCATTTCTTAAGCTGTCTACCTTGAGTTTTGAGACAGAGTCTCTTATTTTCTCAGAAATCACAAATTATATTAGTCAGGCTGTCCAGTAAGCCTAGGATCCTGCTTGTCGCTGTCTTTCCAGCACTTAGATTAGAGATGGTTGCCTTTATTCCTGGCTTTTTAAAATGTGGCTTTTAAAATTTTCTACAGATCAAGCTCAACCTTCATACTTAGATAGCAAGTACCTTCCTGATTTATTGGTAGCCCCAATCCTCCTGTTCACTAATTTTTAATGCTAGAAGCTGGGGCATCACCAGGAGCTATCTAGAAAAAGCTAAAGGCATGCAAGTTAGTTTTGTGGAGATGGCCCACCGTTTTGCATGACCTGCAATGGGTGAGCTCTGAGAATTCAGAGTCCTGGGGGACTTCATCCCAGCATGCTTCTTGCTGCTGCTATGCCTTTCATGTCACTGTTACACAGCCCAAGGATTGCTGGGGATCACCCCATCCTAACAGGCAGATTTTTTCCAGATCGATATGAATATGGACTTTCCTGAGTTATTGCTGTTTCGATGAGTTAATGGCTTTATGTAATTCCTGATTTGAGGTAAACAATTTTAGGAATAAAGTTATTAGAGGCAGTTTTAGTTATTTTCCCATAAAGATATAATAAAGTTAGAATCAAGAATATAATCTGACCACTCCTTATAGAATACTAAGCAAAGGCTCCATAATCAGGAATACATTGAGCTTTCACAATTACAGTAAAAAGAGAAATAGATTCGGGACAAATTTGTGATCAAGGGAAAACATCCATTGTAGATCAGATCCAAGGATGAAGCCACAGGTGTGTACTATGATAAGGTGAGGCCATGTGAAAAGATTGATTTGAATTTATAATTATTCAGCTAATAGAATAAAACACTGCTTTTACCTTAATACAAACATTGTCTATAACTCCCCTTTTATGTAACATTTAATATATGAGGTGATATTCCAAAGAACTTTTGTCTAAGAAAGGTAAAAGAAGTCCAGAGAGACAAAATAAAGTGTGGCTTGCAGGGCTTTGCCCCATCCACCATATGTATATATGTATATATTTGTTTGTCTGTATGTAAACATGTAGGTATATGAGTATGTATGTAAGTATGCATGAATACATTGTAGAGTTGATGAGAAAGGTGGTTAGGTCAGGTCACTGTGTGTGTGTATGTGTGAGTATGTTTGTCTGCGCATATTTCCTGTGTAAAATATTTTAATTCTTTTCCTTTCTTTTCTTACTGATTCACAAAGAGTAAATGAATTCCACGTCTTTCCCCTGGCAAGTGGGATGTCCTGGAGAGAGAGAAAATAAATCAGCACTTATTAGAACAAAATAGGAAGAGTCACAGATAAAGAAACCAGCACTTATTGAAGCACAACATAGTAAGTAAGAGAAAGGAAATCAGTGCTTCTTAAAACACAAATAGTAACATTATGAGGCCTGGGATGATCGGTCTTTGGCCTTCATCCGACACTATGTCCTGCCCAGTACGATTCAACCCCAAAGGCCAGGGTGCATCCCTGGCATGTCATTTTCTCCATTGAGTCAACAAAGAGTAGTTGAAAAGCCTCTTGGGGATTGCTTCTTTGTGGTATTACAGCTCTGTGTTACTGTTTATGGAAAACAATTACTTCTTGACTCTTTTGGCAATCAAAATGTCTTGAACTTTCTTAGTTACTCTTTGTGTCATATTTAAAGGGAGTGTCTGAATTTACTTTGGATGTATTTCTGTGGAAACCGCCACACCAACACTGATCTCACCACTTGAAAAAAACCCACTTCAAATGACAAGCAGCTCCATACCTGCCTATCCTAATATGCATTCTAATATTTGGAGGAAGTCAGCACCCAGAGTGTGGGGAAAGCATTAGAACTTCACATTCTTCCCATACTTTAATCACCACTTATCATTTTCCTTACATTGATTGAGCAAGAAGTCATAAACTGTTTTTATAGGTAATATAAAGCATACAGTTAAAGGAATAAAATCAGATACAAACACCTGAAAATAGCAAAAGAGTTCTGTTTCCATAACAATATTTTCTCAATGAAAGACACTGGAGATGATGTGTGAAAACATGATTAATCCTTGAAACCACTTATGTACAAAAACAAAATTCCTGTTAGAGGGAGGGAGAGAGGGAAATCATTATTAGGAGACAGACAGACAGACAGAGCCCATACTTAAATAGAATCTTATGAGTTGTGTGTAAAGAAAAGATATTTTTGCATGCACATTTTATTTAATATTCTTCAGAAACTCTGAATTTGACTTATTTCTACTGTATTCATGAAGAAACCAACAACTAATAAGAGCTGTGCCTTGAATGTGTGCCTACAGTATGGCAAGAATTCCAACGAATCTGAAGTCAGGCAATAATCCATTTTATCTTAACATGACTGACCCTAAAACATTTGGGGTAAAAATCATTGTGCACTAAAATCAAGACATATATAATTAATGCAAAATAATTTAGTATTTTTGGAAAGACAGAAGACTAAATGCATTTGCTTCTCATTGCATTTCTCTACTCTGTGTTCATGTATTTCTGGCCTTAATTTTCCTTCTGTGTAACACATAAAGGAATTCTGAGTCTGATATATTGTCTCTCATGGAGTTAATAGTAGAAATGTTCTCTCTAAGAGGTTAATCCTAGATACTTGGACTGTGGGATAGACTGAATTATGGCAGTTATCCACAGTTCATTCTGCCAAGTGTGGGGTAGTCCTGCAGAGTTTGTTTTGAGAAAGTTTGTGAAGAAAAGCCCAGGATGTCCACATGTTCTTCTTCTCTTGATCTTACGCACTGGGGTGAGGTTGTGAGGAGAGATACATTTGGATGTCCCAGCTTCTTCCTCTGAAATTGTTTTGGAGTCTGTAGTTCCTGTTATGTTAGGTGCTTCTGCAACAATGTGTTTAGCAGTGTTCCCAGGAGATTGGTTACATAAACAGAAACAAAAGGCCATTGATATAAGACTCATATAATAGCATGTAGCATATATGTAGATATCTCTATAATGGCAGTGACAGGTTTAAAAGACTTCTAAACAATTTCCACAATACAGCACTGTTCTAGGATGAAATGAGTGATAGAATCGTAAAAATCGACCACCAATTCTTTCAGCTTATGATCCTCCTTCCCCTACAAATGACACTCACAGCTTCACCTTCTCTAAAATTGGAAAATGTTTATCCTTTAACCTACGGAGTGCAAGCCTACAGTACAAAAGCAACACCTACCCAAGCACATGGTGAAATACAAGATATGTCAAACTGTTGGCCACTAAAGCCTTAAAGAGTTCAATGTATGGATTTCCTCATAAGCAAAACTAGGGTACACACTGAAGCCATACCATCAGTGCGATGTTTTCAACACATCAGGCCCTGGCCATCTCGTCTGTGTTTGCTGAGTACTTTAAATATGAGTAGCATAACATGGTAAATATAATTTGGATATACTAAAACGATACTATAGTTTATTTTATCTTTTATTGTTATAGTCCTAATATGGCTCCAAGACATTTTCAACTTATTTTTTTCTTATTCATTTCATTTCTCTGATAGAATGGCATGACCTAGATTATGTTTGTTAATTTTTGTGAAATTTGTTAAATTGAATGTTAAATTTTTACAGGTTTTAGATTACATGTAAAGTCAAGTTTATGGAAACTGTTACTTTCTAAATAATAGAAATAACTGACATTAAAATTTGATTAATTTAATTTTTCTAAGATTCAATAACAGAATATTGCTTCATGAGTATTTGCTAAATGAATGGGTGAAAACTCATGTACAGTTCCCAAACTTTTCAAGTATGTGTTTATGTCATTAAGTTTCTGTAATTTCTTGTAGTTATAAAACTATTTTCATAGTCTTGATTTGGTAATGTATGATTAAGTAAAGTTTAAAACTTTTGAAATCTTGACTCCATTTTTAAATGTTTTCCTGGTTCTGGGTTATGGAACATCACTGAGGATATTTTCTAGCTCCAGCCATTTACCTGCAAATTTAGGGATGTCTTTGTTTATTAACAACAGCTGAATAATGTTTCATTGTGTAGATGTACAGCATTTTCTCTTTCCAGTCTTCAGTTGAGGATATCTAGGCTGCTTCGAGTTTTTGGATATTATGAATAAACCTGCTATCAAGCAAGTGTCTTCAGGGCATAGTGGGGCTTATTTTGGGTATATGCCCAGGAGTGGTATAGCTGGATCTTGGAGTAGAACAATTCCCAATTTTCTGAGAAACTGCCAAATTGATTACCAACATGGTCATCCAAGTTTGCAGTCCTTGAAGTATTGGAAGAGTGTTCATTCTACTTGCTCTACTTCCTCACCAGTATGTGCTGTCACTTGAGTTTTTGATTTTGTGAGGTAACCCAGACCAAAGAAAGAAGAAGAAGAAGAAGAAGAAGAAGAAGAAGAAGAAGAAGAAGAAGAAGAAGAAGAAGGAGAAGGAGAAGGAGAAGGAGAAGGAGAAGGAGAAGGAGAAGGAGAAGGAGAAGGAGAAGGAGAAGGAGAAGAAGGAGAAGAAGGAGAAGGAGAAGGAGAAGGAGAAGGAGGAGAAGGAGAAGGAGAAGGAGAAGGAGAAGGAGGAGAAGAGAAGGAGAAGGAGAAGGAAGGAGAAGGAGGAGAAGGAGAAGGAGAAGGAGAAGGAGAAGGAGAAGAAGGAGAAGGAGAAGAAGAAGAAGAAAAGAAAAGAAAAGAAAAAGAAAGAAAGAAAGAAATGTAGGGTTCTCACTTATAAGTTGACATTAGCCATAAAGTGCAGGGTAATCATCCTACAATTCACAGACCCGCAAAACTAAATAATAAGGAAGGCCCAAGGGTGAATGCATGAATATCACTCAAAAGTGGAAACAAAATAGTCAACAGAAGTAAATGGATGGAAGGAACTCGAAGGGATTGAGGGTGAGAAGGAGAACTGGGAATGAAGATCAGGTTGGGGAACAGAGGGCTTAAGTGGGCAGGGAGGAAGAATGAAGTCAGTGTGGTATATCTCTTGGAGTAGCTGAAGACCTGGGTTAGGGGAGGCTCCTTGGAGTCTGAAAGGTGACCCTAGCTGAGACGCTTAGCAGCTAGGGATATGGACACTGAAGTAGCCACCTCCTGTGGCCAAGAAGGACTTTCAGCAGAGGGAGAGGGACATCAATCCACCCACAAAACCTTCAACTCTAATTTTTCCCTGCCTACAAGTTATACAGGGGTAAAGATGGAAGAGATATGGACATAATTACCAACAAATGATGGCCCCAAGTTGAGACCCTTATGAGAGAGCCAAGCCCTGACACTATTAGTGGTACTCTGCTATGCTTGTGGACAGGAACCTAGCATAAATGTCCTCTGAGAGGCTTTCTCCATAAGTTGATGGAAACAGATGCAGAGACCTTCAGCTAAACTTCAGGTGGAGCTAAGGGAGTCTTGTGGAAGAGTTGGGAATTGAACTGAGTAAACTGGAGGGGTCAAGAGCATCACAAGAAGACCTACAGTATCAAACTGGATTCTTAGGGTTCAAAATCTTGGGGCTCACAGAGACTGAACCAACAACTAAAGAGCATTCAGGGGATACATGTAGGCCCTAGACACATTTATAATAGATGTATAGCTTGACTCCCTAACAACTGGAGCAGGGGTTGTCTCTGACTCTGTTGCCTGCCAACAGATCCCCTTCCCCTAATTGGACTGCCTGGTTGGTCCTCAGTGGGAGAGTATATGCTTAGTCCTGTTGGGACTGGATATATTAAGTGGGCTGGTACCCAAGTGGTCTTCCCTTTCTCTAAGGAGGTAATGGGGGAGAGGAATTTGGAAGTGTAGGACTGAGAAAAAAGGAAAGAGGGAAGTTTGAAATCCAGATGTAAAATCAGCAAATTCATTAACAAATACATTAACAAAGAAACAAATTATTTTTTTAATTAAAATTCTTCTGGAGACTTTTGAAGTGGAAATTTCTAGTTCCTTTGGAAAGTTATGTCAAATGATGTTTTGCCAGGCCACACAGGTGAAAGGCTGTCTTACTAAAGCAAACAGGTGAAAGACTGTTTTCCTGAAGCAGACACAGGTAAAAGGATGTTTTAATATAGCAAACATGTGGAAGAAGGGACCTGTGATGAAGGAGTATAAATATGACCCTCCACAGACAGTGGGAGACAAGCAGGGAACCTTGGTTTGGTTTGTACCATCTTGCTATTCTTCACCAACAACGTGTACATATTGGTTCACCTTACATAGAGTTGTTGAGCTCAACATGTGGTAATATTCCCTGTGAGAGAAACTCACCCTAGAACTGTTCATGAGGTTCCTGTAGGAGCGTACAGCTTCAGCAGCCTCACCTCAGGCTGGTTGGCGAGCTCTGTGATTTCTGCAGGATTGAACTACAGCTGCTGGTTCCTGCCTGTTGTCTGCCTGCCTACAGGCCAGGCCTATAGCTGCTGAGTCCATTTGGTGTTTGATACAGGACAAAACTGAAGAGAAAGAAGATTGAGCTGGCCTCTAGAGAACTATTGGTGAACAGGATCAATTCCCTCATATCCTAAAACCTTTTCTTTTCCACTACTTCTGCTGGATGGTAGGCTACAAGGAGAGGTTGAACCCTTACTAATCCTAGGTTGCAAAAACATTATGCCTGTGAGCACAGAGGTGTAAAGGGAGGGGAGGCTGTGGTCAGGATGCATTTTGAGATAGAAGAACAAATAAAAAAACATAATGTTGATAAAATTTAAAAAGAAATAGTATTGTTTGATAATTTCCAGCATGTTTTTATGATACATTCTGACTGCATTCACCTCCTACACTTTTTTTTTAATCTACTTATCTCCCCTTACCTCAATTCCACAAAGCTCTTTTCCACCTTCAGGTTTCTTTTGTTTTGTTTTGTGCCTCGCTGAATATAACCAGGGCCATCTGTGTGTCCATGGCTGTGCAGCTATCCATTGGAACAAAATGGGCTCACCAGTGTGTGCCCTATTGAATACAATGACTGTTCCTCTCAAATAACTTATATATAGGCAAACTTGGTGAGAAAGAATAAAACTCCACAAGCCCCTTCCCCTCCAAGGCCTACAAGTGATGGCTTCAGACTGGAGCAGATTTTGTTGAAACATCCACAGTTTCTTGTGTTCTTGATGGCAATGGCTGTGTCATCTTCTAGGCTTTAGTAAGGGAACATGTACTGCTCTTGCAGGCTTCACGGGCTTACAGACCCTGTCTGCATGACCATGTCTCTCTCTAGGTAAAGACTATGTAACTTTCATCTCATTTGTTAGGTTGAATTTTTATTGAATTCTAAGAGGTCTCTGCTCTTTAATTGGTCTCTGTAAATCTCTGATTGTGGAAGAATGTGGACAGTATTTTGTTTTGTTTTTAATCACATTTTTTCCCATGGCTGATAGACAAGACACACTCTCCAACTATTAAACTAACTTACTTCTCATTACATAATCCCAGGTTTAAGATCATTCTCTGCAGATCATTGAAGTTCATCATTACTTTTGACCTTTGAAACAAAAGCTCTGAAAAGAACTGAAGCCATGGTTGATCTAGACCCATTATAAGGGCTTTATATTTCCCCCTCTCTTCCTTTACCTGTCTCTCATCTTTTCAAAATTTCAAGGTTGAATTTAGCACACACTGCTTTTTCTTTAAAAGAAGCAAACATGATCAAGCTTACCTAGCTTAGAATAAAGACTGCCTTAAACCTTAAGTGTTTTCATGATTCCCCTACATTGGCAATATTACTGTGGAGAAGGAATGAGTTTTCCTTTGCAGAGACAGCAGTTGGCAAAAGTCCTATGGGAAAGAACAGTGCGTGGTTACAAAAGAATCACCATCGAACTGAGTGCAGGGTCCCCAGTGAAGGAATTAGAGAAAAGACCAATGGAGCTGAGGGGTT
>NW_022196912.1:109390449-109403749 GCF_008632895.1 Mastomys coucha | reverse complement strand
TTCAAATACATCAGTCGGCTAAGTATCAGGTATATGTAAATCCTTCACAGATTATCCTTAGTATAATGTGAAATTTAGTAGAAGAGCTGTAATCATGGAATTCTGTATAAAACATTCAATTTTTAAACACATGTTTCATTTGCACATTATGTGATGTGGACATTGGACAAACAGTGGAATTAGATTTGTCTTCATGGAATCACTACATTTATTACTTTTTAAATCCTGAACTATATGCATTTGTTTGCTTAACATTCAGGTATTATTAAAATAAGATCATCTCATATTTTATTATATGGGCTATCTCAGCTATCCCCACTAACAGTAATAATGAGTCATATTCAGAGGCACAAGCTGACAAAAGATTTGCTGAATTATAGAATGTCATACATTATATTGCATATTTTTATTTTCTATTTTTAATATTAATTTATCTGATTATACTTTTGCTATTCAACCATGGCTATATCAGCTAATAGAATAATGAATCCAAGGAAAATAAAATAGAATTACACCTTAAATGTTTGGTTTAAAACTAAGTGCTCTCTACTTCTTTTCACTGTCCAAATACAAGTATTAGAAAAAATAGTCTCAGAAGATCCATGATTTCAATTGATTTCTTTATCTGATCCAAAAACTTGTATTCAACCATGGACCTTAGTGACCAAATAATGAAATGAGATTGAGCCACAAATCTTTTAGTAACCTCAATTTTTCATAATTCCATATGTGACATATGTCCACATGCAACAATTTGGTGGGATATGGCCATCAGATATTACTGTAAGTGTTTTTGATGACACCTAGGAGTTCCACTAAGATGTCACCTGTTTTTGAAAACATGTATATGTATTAGTATCTAATAGTATCATACATCGTTATACAAACAGAGAAAGTAATATCTATGTGTAATTTTGTTAATTTTGAAGAATACATTTTATCCAATTCTCATTGATGTTATATCCACTTTAGGGAGGGTATGATGCTTTAAAATATGTCATCAATCTATAGCAGTGAGTTCACCTGGCATACTTTGTCTGAAATTTAAATTGAGGATGTTATAGTTGGAATCAAATTCATTATGATGCTACCGGAGAAGTCTATCAAAATCTCTGTTTGCTTCATTATACACTTGTCTGATCAAATCCATTTATATCTAAAATTTGCTAATTCCAAAGACTGACAAGATGACAGGAAGCAGCTGGTAGAAGGAAACATAGTGCTTATGCTCTTTCATATAATTGCAAGCAGGTTTTCAAGAATGTTCAAAGGGATTACTTACAATTATAGTCTATTATGATATCATAGATCTTTCTCCCATAGTGAATAGTCAAATTTATCACATTCTTATTGTAGCAATATCACTACCAAATTTATCTGAAAGAAGAAGTTACCAAAACCACTTCTAAAATAGTTAGAGTCCAGCTTTATTTTTCCTGTGTTCATGAAATAAATTTTATAAGATTGCATGTATATAAATGGAAAATGACAAGCAGACTACAGTAATACATGCCTAAAATGAGAGATAAATTTCTTTGCTACATCATATCATTTTGTTTCAGCCATATTAAATGACAGTCACTGGTATTTTATTTTATAAAACCAATTATTTCCATTTAAAATGAATTTTTTATTAGTGTGTCTGTGTCAGTATATCTCTCTATGTTTCTGTCTGAGTCTGTGTCATGTGTCTATCATGTCTATGGGGACCAGAAAGAGTGTCATATCTGGAGGTAGTAGTGGTTGTGAGTTGCCAAACTTGGGTACTAGGAACCAAACTCAAGTACTCTGGAAGAACAGCAAAACTTTTTAAAGACTGAGCTGATCTTTCTTTTAAAACCCTAGGTAACTTTGCTTTTCATAGTTCCTTGCCCATTTACATGAATAGAAACAGGTCTAGATTTCCTAACTACAAATCCAATCATCTTTTGCCTTTAATATGTAGTAGTGATAAAACTTTTTATGAAGCCTTCCGGAAGGTAACAAAGTACCCATCTCTTTTTTGTAATGCATCATTTGATTTTCTAGTGATTGGTTTTTACAAATAATTTTATTAAATTCTATTGTGTCATTACCTGAACAAGTTATGGAATTTTTTTTATAAAATGGCAACAGCAAATCATCATAGTTTGATAGTTTGATTAAAATGTACCTGAAATTATGTGTATATTTGCTTAGCTGCTGGTAAAGTCCACACTGTGATGCGGATCCTATGCTTCTTACCTTTGGCAGTATGCTATCTTTTCTTGATGATGGAAGTTAACCATCCAAACCTATGAAACACATTCTGTCATTGAATATATGTACCAGCTTTGCAAGGCTAGAAGTATATTGTGCTCATCTGAATTAGGAACATACATTGTTCCTAGCAATGTTGGCAAGTGGCCATAATTCTCACACTCTGCAAGTGGAAGCAAGAAGGTCAGAGTTCCAAAGTTAGTCTTGACTTTCTGGTGATGCAGTGATACAACATGAGACCAACTCTCAAATAACAAACATTAATTTAAGGCCAAAGTATTTCAATTACATTAAAAGAGAACATTTACTCTTTCTCAAGCAAAGTCATTTGAGGGTAAATGACAAATTAAATTATAGTAACTTGTATTTAAAAAGCAGAGAACACTAAAATTTGTAAATCTGTCTTACATTATCTTAGGGAACAAACATAAAATCAATTTGAAGATAATTTTGCAATCCCATCCTCTTTTCTGTTTATTTTTTTTCCTCTCTCTCCTTCTTGACTAAAATGTTTTCTATTGTATAGTGGACATGACTACAGAAGAGCACTTGATACTAAGCAACAAGAAAATCATCATGGGTATTTCTGATCCCCATGAATAAAAATTTACTAATAACCTCCATGTAATTTTCAAATCATTCTTTATCTAAAGTTATCATAATTATGTCCATGATATTGATATCTTGTTTTTAAAGCTTTCCATTGGTTTTCATAGGCATCAGACTTCCTCCAAAATGTCTTTCATTACCCAGCATTAATTGATTCTGCTAATTTCAAGGATAATTGAAGTAACTCTAGCTCTGTTTTAATATTTTCCAGAATGAGTACATGGTTGTATTTCTTTTCTGATTTTCTTAATTTTTAAAATGCTGTCCTGAAAAATATTATTTCACAACACAATTTAAAATCTGTCAAAGTTGGTCCAACTTTTTATCATTTAGTAAAAACTAAAAGTTTTTGGTTATTTTCATTATTGTTGGTCTACAGTTGTTATGTGGTGCTAAGAACAGAATCTAGAATCTTGTGTGTGCTATTTAAGTCATTTCAAGGAGTTTTAGGAAAGAAGCAGCTTAATTGGACAATAAGAAACTGGTAAACTAATGCTGCTCTTGGAGCCCTGCACCTGAAGCAAGGAGTCTAGTGCTACTGGAAAAGCCCTAATATGTACACTCTCAAAGGGATCCCAGCTTCTTTGGTAAACAAGCTGATGGCTAGAAACCTCTGTTCCTGTGAGAATTAGATTTAGCAGGTGGCCTTCTGCTCCTGCCTTGATGATGCTGGGAGAAGTAAATAAAATTTTGTCTGACTATTCTAAATATATAAGTGTATATGGCCACTATATTTTTGTCTTGGTTCTTAATTGTATACATATTGTTCAGAAGGTCTTAATTATAGATTATTTCCTTATAAGTTATTAGGTATGATTATACATCTGTAACACCTGGAACAAAAGTTAGCTTAAAACTCCTAACTCAGAGTTGGGGCCATTGTGGGCCACAACACATGGTATGAGAATACCAAAGGAACAAGTTTCTATGGTATAATATTTCTATGAAATTCCTGTCCTAAAAATCAGAATTATAAAAGCTAGAATTTAAGACAATATTTCTTTAATGAGGTATTAAAGCTTCACCTTCATGGGTTTGTATACAAGAATTTTTCTTGCTGGCAGCCAAACTTTGTAACATGAAAATAATGCAGATTTTAGAGACACAGAATAAAACCTCTCCATCTTCTGGCCCTGATGGTTGAAGACAGCCTCTGCCCTCAGTGTCACAGAGACCCGAGGAATCTAGGCCCACTGTCCAGGAAATGAAATATACACTAGTCTCTCTCCTTTTAATTGATTCATCAGCCATTTAGATTACAATGTATCCTCCTCAGCTCTCTGTAGATTGACAGCTTGAGAAATGCAGGCAATGTATTTCTTTACTACAATGTAATCCACTACTCTATTAGTTCATTACTCAATTCATTAGTCAGTTAAAACTACTAGGTCTCTTGTAAAAAAAAGGACAAACAGGTTAGCCTTGCCCACAGGTTTCATATTTAAGGATATAAATTTATTTCTGGACTGAAATAAAGGTTCTGTGTCTTTTGACCCAAACATTTTTCTAGGTCTCAAAGCTGTGAGTCTTCTCCTGTTGTCTTACAGACATCTGTTAACTACTTTTTCTACAATATGGATTTCAATTCAACGGTAATGCTAATGTATATCCTTTTGTAAACTGAAATTCACATAAGCTTCAGGGAATCAGAGAGTGGTAATATTTAGATCCATCTGCTACTGATCATATGAACTCCAGATAGTAGTACAACCACCTATTCTTGAATATGTGCTTTCCCCTTGTCTTGGGATTCCTTACCTTCTCCAATTACTAGAAAAGTTTAACTTCTGTACCTAATCTTTATTTGCCTCAGAAGATTTTCACATGGCTGACAGACTCCATCCAGGCATCGCCGGTGGAGCTCCTAACTCTGACTCGAAGAACGCAGCTATTAACCAATCCAGTCGATGTTAATTGTTCCGTCTTTCATCTTCTGATAAATGCCCCATTGCCCAGCCTTTGACTAGCATTTCTGCCTTTCTGATTTCCTATGACATGGTCCTAATATCACCTGGATGTAGTTACCTAAGAGCATATGCTGTGCATTGTCCCACCTAACTGGCTGAATTGCTAAATCAAAAAGGACACCCTCTGGGCCCATGATGGAAAGGACCCCACTTTTTGATCCTGGCCACTCCTATTGAAAGTATATGGGATTTAACCCTGAATTCAGCATTCTTATCTGAAGTTTGTTCCCTGGAAACATCAGGACAGGTGATGGGTCATTAGACAATACCAACAGGACCGGATAAAAATCAGGCTCCTCGGGACCCACATGAAGACCTAACTGCACATCTGCTTCTATGTACATGAACTGGCCAACGTACATCCCATGTATGCTTTTTAATTGGTCGTTCATCTCTGAGAGCCCTCAGGGTTCTAGGTTAGTTGACTCTGTTGGTCTCCTGTGGACTTTAGAGAAGAAGAAGAGGAGGATGGGGCAGGGAACCTGGAAAGAGGGATAGCAGACTGTTTGTAAAATGATTAAAAAAAAATAAAACTGGTGAAAGACTCGGGAGACAAATTTTCTCCGTTGTGTTGCCTTGAGCAGCTGTGGCACATGCTCCAGTCCAATGCATATGGACTTTGATTAGAACTACAGATGGCATCCTGATTATTAATTTCACTGCCTATGGTTCCCCAACTCTTACACTGACTTATGTAAGTTGTTTGGGATGAAATTGAATAGATAAAGCAAACATAGCTGACACCTCATTCTCTAGGTCTTTTGAATGTGGGATTCAGCACATGGAAAACAGTTGTGCCACCTTTCAGGTATATTTGCCTGTCCCTCAGATGCAGACCCTCAGTTGACTGTGAGGGACAAGATGTATGCTTTTGTGCTATATGGGGCTGTGAAACATTAGCTCCTTGAGTCACAGATAAGGATAATTATATTCAGTTACAGAAGGTTGAGAACTAGTCTACAAAACACTGGGAAAAACAACCCCATTCAAATAAAAGATCAAAATCGTATAAGTAATGTATGGGATACAGGGAAGACTTTGAGGATTTCACCTTTATGCATCTGATAATGACCCTGAAATGATGTTCATCATCCAGAGATAGCAAATCACCAATAACAGGGTCTTAGACACTACTGGTCTCAGCAAAGTTTTAAACCCTCTCCCTCTCACAGGAATGATAGCCCTAAAGCAAGAGTTAACCATCGAGCAATTTGTTTCTGCCACTATGTGACTGACCAGCATCTCCCCAACTTTGTTTGCTTTTCCCTCTTGCTTAAGAGTTCTTCCTCCCCCCTTAGGAACTGAAGAAACTGAGGTACCTAGACTCTTTAGGACCTTATTGTATTTGTATACCTATTGCCTCAGTATGCTATTATTCTGGAGAGCGAGGCTGGTAACAGTTAGGACTTTTTCACTGATCCTAGATGGCCAGGGCAACTCTAGTCCTAGTTCCCCTCCTAGCATGCCTGGACATAGCAACGTCAGCCAGTATGGGAGCAACAGCACTTATTAAGGAAGATCAAAAATTTAAACACTTAACGTTAACAAATCAATCAAGACATGTCAGAATCTAAAAACAAATATAATAGGCATTTAACTTTCTCTCTTGATTCATTAGCTGAAGTCATATTACAAAATAGAAGCAGACTCGACCTTCTCTGCATTCAACATGGGCATTTACTTACGGCTCTAGGTAAGGAATGATGTTCCTCTGCTAATCATTCAGACAGAAGTTTAAAAAGCCTAAACTTAGTCAAATAAAGAATCAGAGAGAGCCAACAAAATACCAACAAAGGGTGGTGTAAAACTTTGTTGATCTAGTCCCCCTGGCCTCAGATGAAAACTTTAATTCAGTGATTTGACTCCCTGGACCAACTCAAAGCGTGGAGGGGATTATTGAGGCCTACCGTGCTAGCATGTCTGTACCATTTTATCCCATCCCACCAGCTATTTCGTATTGCCATAGTAATATGCTTGCCAGTAATTGATACAGAAAAATAACTTGGCTCAGAGAAGGATCATGTTGATCACATATCCTTTATGTTGTGTACTTTATAAGCTTTGTTCATTTTTTTATTAGGTGTTTTTTTTATTTATAAAATCTCCTTTACTGAGTTCCCCTCCAAAAAAAAAGAAAAAAAAAAAACCTAAAACAATCCCTTCCCCTACTGCTCCCCCTGCTCACCATCCTACCCCCTCCTGCTTATCAGCCCTGGCATTCCCCTACACTGGGGCATAGAACCTTCACAGAGCCAAGGTCCTCTCCTCCCATTGATGACCGACTTGGCCATCCTCTGGTATACACATGCTGCTGAAGCCATGAGTCCCCCTAATGTGTACTCTTTGGTTGGAGTTTTAGTCCATTGGAGCTTTGAGGGTAATATTAGTTTATATTCTTGTTCATCCTAAGGGTTTCAGCTTTGTTCATTTTAAGAAATTCCACAACTATAATACTGACATAGGACCCATCAATTAAAGAGCAATATGAACTGTTATGTCTCAAAGAATTTGAGTCAGGACTGACTACCAGGTAACATTTCCAGCACCTGTGTGTGAGCTCATTATGGTTTTTGCAGTGTTTAGTCTTTATAAGCTGGTCGTGAGAAATGTCCAGTACACAGATCTGAGCCATTGCCCTCGTCAATCAGTCTTGTGGTATATATGCTCAATGAACTATTCTTTTTAACTGAAGTCGGTGTTCATGTGGATTTTGAGGTGTCTCCTGGATCCCAACACTTAGAAGCTTAGCAATACAAAAACAGATGAAACATAGATTTGCTACTCTTCAAAAGTCTGTGTATCTCACATACTAGGCAGTATGAATATAATATTAGTTATAAAATATTCATTTTATGATAAAGTAGTAACAAGAGAAATCCTATTTAGTTGTTTAATCAGTCCCATCTTCATGGTTAGAACTGTTTTTCATGTTAGGATATGCCAATGAGTTTAACTATAACTCTTCTTTATTTGCCTTTTTCTCACTGGAGGGACTTCTTGGAAAACACTATAGAGGACATAATACTGTACTTTTCACCTACTTTGGCTGTATTCCTGTGTCTGGCTTTACACTTTTGTTGCTACAAACTATGAAACTATTATTAATAAATGAACACATGTACATATATACACACACAGTGGTTTTTGATACACTATTGTTAGACAAACTAAGACTATATCTTTAAAAAGAAAGAAACATGGATAATAGTACATGTGCTTTTCCAGATCTCAAAAAAAGAAAGAAAAAAGAACATTCTGACTAGGATGTAGGGTTGAGGTCCAATGTTAAGTGTGGTTAAGTAAGTTGCTTGTCATCTAAACTGTAAGACAGAGACAAGAAGTGTAATCTGATGTGCACTCTGTTTCTGCACTAAAACATAGGTGCTTCAAGGCAGGGAGAGGCTGAGAAGTCTTCATGAAAGGCCACAATGGGCCATGGCCACATTTTTGACTGATTGTGTATAGGGTGAGGTCTACCAAAGCAGTAACAAACAGACTCTGTGGAGCTATGAGCAGAGAACTAATATAGGTGGTCATTGCCATTTGAACCAAGGTAGTAGACATGAAAGGACTGAAAAGATGGCAAGGACCTTACAAATTCATCTGACACCACACCAAGTCCATGTATTTAAATAATAAATGTTCTCTGGAATAAGAGTGATTTCCTCGGACTGATGGATTGATGATCAAGTAATAGTGGACCAACTCTAACAACAAATAAATGGAGATCATACAAGACTCATGGAAACTATAGTAATTTAACTTCATGCAAATTGTAGAGTAACAAAGCCAACACTGTGCATGTGTACACACAATTAAACACTCTGGCTGGAATGCAGACACACTCTTAGTACATATCTTTGTTTCCAGACAATTATGTCTAATTGAGGGCCAAAGTGACAAATCAGAGAAAGATTTGACAGAATGAATCAGAGATAGGATACTCCCATTTCTCATGAAAACAGAGAGGAAAGATAAGCTACTTAGAGAGAGAGGAGAGAGAGAGAGAGAGAGAGAGAGAGAGAGAGAGAGAGAGAGAGAGAGAGAGTGAAAGCATGAGTTTATTCAACAGTAAGTCTTTGAGGCTGAAAGACTCTAGGCCTAGTTTAGCAGACAAGCCGGAAGCTAAAGCCTTCAAGGTCTGGGATTGTAAAGAAGATTAAATTGCATGGATGCTAGAGGCTTCCAGATCTCCGCTTAGGGGATAGTTAGAACAGAGAAAGAAACACTCTGGGCTCAACCCAAGCCATATAATTGCACAGCTTGAGCATAGCTGTTTTCCTATGAGAAAATAAAACATTTACATACTAGAGCAGAAGCTTTTTAAGTATATATATATACTTTCTTTCATATATATATATATATATATATATATGAAAGAAATTTAAATAAGTCACCACATAAGGAAAGAGACAAAGCTCCAGGTTCTCAAAAACCAAATGAAATCACCAGTGTCGGGGATTGTTCCATGGGAATTTCCAAAAGGGTCCCATGGAAACAGCTCAGGCCATTGTCAGTGCTATTGTTTTCCACAAAAAAGATGGTAAAGACCTATTACTGAAGACTACACTTACAAATCTCATTGAACACACACAAAAAGTAGATCTGGTGTCTAACTAGTGCCTTCACCACTACATGCTAGTGTTTATGGTCCAAGAAAGTACTCTACATGCTACCAGAAGACAGAGGTAAATACCAACCCACAAACACACACCAATCTACAAGACTGATGCACCTGCATGATATTCTGGTACAAATGTGACACAAAAGTTATGGTGTTAACCAACCACTATCTGATTGGATTTAAGTACTACTTTATGAGGTAGAACTGTTACCTAACAGTGCTTAGTTTTCTAAAACACTTGAGACTAGGTAGAACACAACTGGACTATCCTTAGAGAGTGGAAGACATTAGAATATTCAGTTCTAAATTGAATGTATTCATCAAAACCCTCAATTCAGTTCTCAGAGAACTTGGTAGAAGCAGAAAAAGTATAAATGCTGGTGCGAATGGAAGACAAAGAACAGAACAGAACAAAACACAACACAACAAAACAAAACAAAACAAAGCATCAGAGTGTTCAAAACACCACAGGAAACACACACACACATGAACACAAAGAGACTGTGGAAGAATATTCAGCATTTGCATGGTTCAAAGCCAGAAGGGATCTCAGTGTTCAGAGGAAAGTGGACATGAGCCTCTAACCATAACCTAGAATCTGTATCGAATATAGAAATATTTATAAAGATATGTTAGTTTTTTTCTAGTGGTATTATATTGAATTTCCAGTGGTATTATATTGAATATATAAAACACACTTAAGGGAGAAGTAGTATACTGCAATAGAAGGTCAGCAAAAAAATGAACTCAAGGGTGTATTTGGAGATGTTTTGTTTCATAATGTCTGCTTTAGGCATTTTTAGACTTGATTGTATTTTGTTTGTCTATTATAGTTTCTGCTTGTGTGTGTGTGTTTGTGTGTGTACCCATATTTCTTTGTATATGTGTTTCTCATGCTTTTTCATAGTTTTCTGTTGTTTTATTTCGTTTCACTGTTTCATTTTATTCTGGTTTGCTTTTATCAAATTTAAGAAAAATAACAAATGGAGTTAAATTGTTTGTAAGGTCAGGAGGATTTTGGAGGAAATTGACGGAGGAGAATATTGACCAAAATATACTCCATTAAAAATATTTATATTGTTAAATAAATAAATAAGTATCCTTCTATGCAATTGAAGTAAGTACCAATAAAATCTCAACAGACTGGCTGGCAATTTCTGTATAATTTGGCAAATGCATTAAAAATAGGAAAATTCAAAGAACTTGGAAGAATCAAAGTTATCATTGGAGCATATATTTTAGTTTTTTGATTAGCAATTATTATTTAATACAATAAATAAATTATCATTAATGAAGGTGACATTATCCAAATTTAAAGATATTGTTAAAACACAAACAAATTAACCAAAGATTAGAAGGATATTTAAAATTTTTGTATCTATCAGAAGATTTTTATTGAGACCATATAAATAATAATATATCAAGACATAAGTAAGCAACCAAAGCACTTAGAAAAGAAATGGATCATATGCAATTCTCAAGTAATATAAGTTGAAGATAACCAAGTAAATAAACAGAAAAAAAAATGTATCTTCTGAGATAAAACCTTAGTTGTACACATCATCACAAAAATGTAACCTAAAGTCATATTCAGTTGTAACACAGTCAATTAAATTTCAAAAGCTTGCCAACCAGTTTAGTAAAGAGTTTGAACAAAACAAGATATTAGAAGAACTGTAAAATGTTGAAACCACTTTGGAAAACTGGTATATTTATAAAAGTGTATGTGCTAGAATTAGGGATTTTCCTTTTGGGTGCAGGCCCAAATGCCCACAGAAACATTCTTACAACTTAATTAATAGTAACTCAAAATTGGAAAGAATCCAAATGTCTATTAACCCAACAGATTAGCATTGTGGGTTATTTATATTGTGGGAAGCTACCAAATGATTTAAAGGCTACATAGTAGCGATTATTAAAGAAAATAGACAAATATAAACTCAGACCTAGTGTATGATGTGGTTCATACATAACTCCAAATAAACAAGTGAAATGGGTGAAATTCATCTTCGGAATGAAGTAAGGAGCCAAGTATGGTGACTTATAAAAATTTCCATTGACTTGGAAGGCCCATCTAAGAGTATGATGAATTTCTCACAAACCTGAGCAACACAGTGAGAACTCTTCTCAAACAAATGAACAGAACCAAATAAAAACCCAACCAAAACAAACAAAAATCAAAAGTGAATGTGTTCTTCAACTTCGGGGAAGGATTGATAGTGAACATGGGAGAAAAACTTTCTGGAATGTTATAAATTATTTCTTATTGGATATCACATTTTAACAAAATATATCTAGGTGTCAAAAGCAACAAATAATTCATGTCATTTCAAGCAAATGTTATCTCTGATTAAAAAGATATTTATTGGTAGGCACCTTGTCCATTCCTTTTCTGTTTTCCTGAAGGCTTTGTTGCATGGAGCTACCTTCTATTTCTTCTTTCTTCTTTTCTCCTTCTTGAAATTCATATCTGAAGGCCGAAGTTTTGCAAATATCTTATACTGGGGTTAGATTGAATATGTGAGTAGTAAAGATCATTTAACAAGATAAAATAATAAATTAGTGTATTGAGGTTATTAGGATTTTGAAGGGAGGTATATTTTGCATATGTTATAATGGGAAGTGTCTTTATTTACTATATGTAATGTTTATTAGAATGTACTGGACAGGTTAACACTAGATAAGAAGAATGATAGAACGCATCATGATCTTGTCTTTTTATATGTGTGATAGTCATTACTGTCTGTGATTTTACAATTCAGGGTTTGGGAAACTTACAACTTCTGCCTGATGGTATTTCAAGAGAAAAGACAGAGACAAGTGATTCACTCCACACTCCCTTGTCCCTTTGTAGGAGTCTTTTTCTGCTTCATAGATCAGCTCCCACACTGCTGAAGTATATCCATTAAAGTAACTCTTATTTTATTTGACACAGCACCAAAGTATAAGGGAACCTATGTCAGCAATTTGGTTAAAACATAGAAGAGATGGCTGTTGCATGAAATATATATTTAAAAAGGCATCCATGCTAGGGCCAGCTAATTTCTTATATCAAGGCTCCCCACCACCAGGGTCTCCATGTGGCAGCTGCCCAATCCATCATCTAGCAGAGGATCCTGCTCCTCACACTCACAGCCATCTGCCCCCTGTGGTTAACTATCACAAATCCCCATAACCTCATAATCTGCTAAAATCAAATCAAAACTATAGAAGTCAGTAATTTATCAGTCAAGTTTACGTTAGTAAATTCTCAACCCACAAAATGCCAGTGCAATGAACTCAAAACTCAATTGATATAAATAAGCACAAGCTACACACCTAGATGGGGCAAATGTGCCCTACTTATTATTTAATCATCTAAGAGCTCCCCAATACTTATGATTCCCAGGACTGTGTGTTTCTGGTTCCTCTTCATCTTGTATAGGTTCCACTTTGTCTTCTCCTCTCTGTCTCCCCCTATATCACTTTGTCTCTTTAAAGGTTCTTTATCTAATTCATTTATAATTAGAAATAAAGCAACCAAAAACCACTAATGAAGATTGAAGATTAGAGTGAATCTATTACACATGACTTTGGGAAAGAAGAAAAAAATTGGGGTGGCTTTGCTATAGCATTTCAGGCTGCAAAAGTTACAGCTAGGATCAAAAATGAATTAATTTGTGGATAAAAGACAAGGATAGAAATCACATATTGATTGAAATCTTGAGGATATGCCTTTGAAAAATATGTAAAGACTTCAATCTTGCCAGGCAAAGGGGGCACATGTCTTTAATCCTAGCACTTGGGAGGCAGAGGTAGGCAGATTTCTGAGTTTGAAGCTAGCCTGGTCTACAGAGTGAGTTCCACGACAGCCAGGGCTATA
>NW_022196912.1:109387111-109390439 GCF_008632895.1 Mastomys coucha | reverse complement strand
CCCCGCCAAAAAAACAAAACTCTTCAAACTCAAAGAAACAAGCCACTTTACTACAAGTAAGATAAGAGAGTCTCACTTAGGTTTGGAAAGAGACTTGAACTGTGTATTAGAAATGTTTCTTGTTCTTCGGACAGGGTACTGACAAAAGCGATTTCAGGAAAGGAGAACTTTTTTTCTACTCAGAGTCTGATAGCAAGGTCCATTATGGTGAAGAAGTGAGGTGTCAAGAGCAACTCTAGCTGGGGTTGCAGCAGTGTGAGCCAGATAGTTACACTGCATCCATTAGCAGAAGGCCAAGAGCAACACTGATGCTACACTCCTTTTACAAGAGTTCTTCAGTCTGAGATCTCAGCACAGCAGTGTTTTCTACTCAATGTAGGCCTTTGCCCTTCCTGTCAAACTCCATAGAAAGACTTTCACAAAGACATCCAGAGGTTTGTCTCCTAGATAATTCCAAACTCAAACAAGTTGCAAGTAATGATCCTCACAGATTGAAATTTTAAAAGAAAGTCAAGTCGTAGAGATGCTGTATCTGCTACAGAAAACTCTGCTGTCATGCTTTTTGAGGAGTTGAACAAATCAGTTAAGGAGAGAAGACACTCTAAGTTCTCAGCTATGAAGAAGTTGAAATGTTTTAGAAAAGATGCCAGACTAAACTACATTCATCAAAGTGCAAAAGAGATACAAGGCATTCAATACGGAAAAACAGATTAACTCTGGTACTAAAGCACTATATCAAGGTATAAAATAAAGCCAGTACTATGGGACAAGAACCTTTGCAAGCTAAAACCAACTAAAACACAAGATGATAGAGAGAAAGATACATAGATACACACACACACACACACACACACACACACACACACAAAATTCATTTGAAATTCATCAATGTAAATGATTTTATATATTCTGAATATATTCATAGTATATGGTATGCTAAAATGACTATTAGAAAGAACATTTTGATACAAATTATGTGTGAAACCTTATCCAATGCTCTTAATGAATTGAAATTGCTGAGCAAATTTAACTAATAATATTCAGAATGGGGAGATATTGCAAAAATAATCTACTGTCTTAACTGATGTTTTGTGATCTTGGAAAACTAGGTCAAGGTTAGAAGGCCACAGAATTACAAATACAATTATATCGACTGCATTTTAAAACTGAGACAAAAAAAAAGATTTATTTTTTAAAGAGGGAATGGTTGTGGGGGTTGATATTATGCACTGTGTATTCAGACACTAATTTCCATGCTCAGATATCTGATTGCATTACAGGGGTTGACATTGTCATGTATCTCTGGCCTCAATGTTATATAAAAATTGTTTTCCATCACTCGTGATTATTCAATAAAAGAGTAGATTTAACCAATAATTAGGCAAAGGAGAGGGGGAAGGCAGGACTTCAGATCCCAGTCAGCAGAGGATCCAAAAGAAGGAGTGGGGGGCAGGGTTGAGTTGGGGAGGGAGGCTGGAAGGAAAAATGGAGAGGGTGAGAAGGGGATAGGTAAGGGGATCAGAAGAAAAGAAGAGAGGTAGAGAGAATAGGAGTAAGAAATATGGATAAGAAATATCTCCACACCATATGGAGATGTCAAAAATCAGCTTTGATACCACAGGGAAAACCAAGGAGGACAGTGTGTGACAGTGACTAGTTACTCAAGAGACTTCTGCTGAGGGGGCAAAACTTAATTCTCTGGGGTTGGCAAGAAAGGGGAAAAATCACACAGACACACACACACACAAACTCACTTTGTGGATTTTGCAAGTTCTAACAAACTCCAACAATTTCACACATACCTATAGACTCATGCACACACACACACACATGCACACACACACACATGCATACACACACACATGCACACACACATATATTCATACATATTCACATATGGGGTTACTGTATGGATGGATCAAAGCTCCAACGACTTTGTATACATAAACATACATGCACTTTTGGTGGGTGGTGGGTGCAGACTACAACAAGCAAACCAAACCACTTACACACACACACACACACACACACACGCACACAAACACACACACACACAGACAGACAGACACACAGACAGAGACAGAGACACAGAGATCTATGTTTGGTAGGTAGAGCAAAACTTCCACAAGCTCCAATAACTTTATTTTCCCTCTTAGCCACTAAGCCAAGTTTTCTATGTAAGAAGAAAATTACTTCATAACTACAAGTTACAAATTCTCTAAAAATAATCACCACAAAAACATATTTTTCTAAAAATATTAAAGTCATTACACAAAAGGAGTAATAATAACAGGATTATTGATTACATGTTCTTCCTTTGGAACTATCCATTTCTCATCTATCTTTCTCTCCACAAGTTCCTTGTAACACTAAAGCGATAATTTTCATGTCATAGATCAACAAAGTTTAAGCAAGACAGTCTGAAGTAACAAGGTCTTTCCTATGCTTAGCTGACGAAAACCTGTGTTTACTAAAGAGCTGGTCATCTGTCTTTTGCTTTATTTGTAGTCTTGATAAGCTAATCATCTGTTCTCCTTTGTTACATTCACAATGAAATTACCTATTATTTTTTATAACTTTCTCTCTATGGTGCACACCAAAACCTGTGATTATATCCTTAGATCACAAGGTCAAGAAACTGAGGCTCAACCCAAAATGAATGATTTCCTTTATCACTAACTTGTCCCAATCCTATTTTTCTTGTTACTACAAGCACCTGTAAGTCATGAAAGCTCATTATACTACTTTTTATCCCAATGTGCTATTCAATGAGGAAGGAACACATTCTTTTTTTTTCTAGATATTTTCTTTATTTACATGTCATATGATTTCTCCTTTCCCAGTTTCCCCTCCAAAAAAAAAAAAAAAAATACCCAAAAAACAACAAGAACAAACCCCTGCTCCCTTCCCCCACTCCCTGCTTACCACCCGACTCTCTCCAGCTTAGTGGTCCTGGCATTCCCCTACACTGAGGCATAGAACCTTCACAGGGCCAAGGGCCTCTCCTCCCGTTGATGACCGACTTGGCTATCCTCTACTATACACATGCTGCCAGAGCCATCAGTCCCACCATGTGTACTCCTTGGATGGTGGTTTAGTCCCAGGGAGCTCTGAAGGTACTAGTTAGTTCATATTGTTGTTCGTCCAAAGGGGCTGCAAACCCTTCAGCTAACTTCTGTCCTTGATTTAACTCCTTCATTGGGGATCCTGTACTCAGTTCAATGGTTACTATCAGAGCCTCTCTGGAGACAGCTATATCAGGCTGGAGTGCCGTTCCTTCAGTCTCTGCTCTAGAGTTAGTCTCTGCAACTCCTTCCATGGGTATTTT
>NW_022196912.1:109382446-109384786 GCF_008632895.1 Mastomys coucha | reverse complement strand
AAACCTATCTTTCCAGCGTCCTTCTTGTAAGACCCAAAAGTTGAGAGGCTGGCCGAAGGGCAGGGAGTTGGGGGCACGCGGGGCCACAGAGATGGGAGCCTGCGATGGCTCTTCAGTGTCAAGGTGATGATAGTGGACCTGCACCGGTTTGGAAGCAGAGTCAACCTGATTTTTAACAAAGGTAGTTAGATGATTGAAGGCCCAAAGGCCAAAGGAGAGAAGAAGAAGGAGGCCCACAAATAGTCACAGCAAGCTGAGAAGGAGGGTGGTGAGCCATAGGGAGGCAGAGAATCAATTTTGATACCAAGATTCTTGTTTTTCTCTGGCTTTTTGACGTTCTTCTAGAGCCTTAGTAACTTTATTTAAACTATTTTGAGCCAATCCAGTCTCACTTACATAAAAACAACATTCTTCTTTGAGGGCAGCACACAGACCTCCCTCTTTTAGAAACAGTAAATCAAGGCCTGTCTGATTTTGGAGAACCACCTCAGCCAGGAAGTCAATAGAATCTTTAAGTTCTTGTATACCATCTCTCATGTTGGTAATGTCTATATCAATAAGGTATTGTAATTCTGTAAAGCCTTGTTTAGATGTAATCAGAGAGGCATGCCTGTGCCTGCGCCCACGGCGCTAATGCCAAGAATAGTGGCAATGGTCAGAGCTGTAATAGGTTCTCTTTTAATTCTGGGGTGGATGGATACCCCCTTTTCTACAAAATTCAAAAATTCTTCAGGGTTATGAACAGAGAAGCAAGGGAGGAGAATAACCATAACGCACCAATCCCGATTGATTACCCAGAAAGATAGGGGAATACAAAAAAGGCGTTAAGCCCAGAGAGCAGGCAAAATAAGTATTGTTAGGTGCAAGAACATACATATAGGTGTGATGAAGAACAATAGTCCGATTACAAACTCTTGTAAGGGACTGAGGAGGGAGCATATTGGGGCCTAGTAGGCAGGTGCCAATCCCAGAAATGGACTGAACAGTTATGCCATGCTCAGGGCCTGAGGCAGATACAGCCATGGAAGTATTATTGGTAAAAACCGGGGTGGAAAGCAAGGCAAAACCTTCATAAAATGGTGGGGTTGGGGAGAAGCACATCCAGCATTCAGGATACTTAGGAGAACTATCATTTTTGAGCGTAGCAATCGAGGCATTGGCTAACTTAATTATGAGCTCTGCCAAACGTGGGGGCCCAGAAGGAATAGTGGGCTGGAATAGGGTTGAAGGTAGGGGGCTGGGAAGAGTGGAGGGTGGAGGAGGGGGGCGATCAGGGGGCACGGGGGTGTAGGAGCGGGCATTGAAAAAGGGCATTGGGTCCCACTGCAGCAGCATTTCTATAGGGGACTTCTTTACGGAGTTGAAGTTTAAAAGTAAGACCAAAATCTTTTCCTCCTTTATACACTCGAAGTCCCCATTCAAAAGGCCTAGTTCCCCAGGAATGTTTTTTCTCCTGGGCTGTAAATCCTATAGAAAGGGGGTTGCACCAATTCTTGTACTCTTCAATTTTAGGGGTCGTGGGAGGATTCGATCTGGTAACAGTAATAAGGTTCCATGAAGAGGAGGGGCCCCAGTAAGTGTCTCCGGTGGTTTCGCAACCCCAGCTTCTACAGAAATAATCAGGAGAGAAGCCATACTGGTGATTAAGCTCGCAGCGTCGATGAGAGCCGGGGCAGACATAAATTGGAAGGAGACTGAGGGCAGCCCTACTTCGATGATTGTAACAGGCCGGGGGGCATTGGTGCCCATTTCTAGAGGAATGTGTGGCCAAAAGGTGGAAGGAGTTCCCCAATATGGGTTGGCCCTAAGAGCCAGCACACAGAGATCTACTTGTAGGGTGGGCCAATGGGGAATGGTATTAAGTTTAGATGTGGCATTAACAACATCACCGGCCTGATTAATAACAACCCATGTAAGTTGTAAATCATATAGGGGTCCCGAGGGTGTAACAAAATACTCACAGTTGGAGATAAAATATAGGCCAGGACCAAATGAAACAGCATTCTACAAGGAAATAGAATTAATATTTTCCTCAGGGGGGTCCCCTGGGGAGGGGGATCAAACAATTTGGCCAGACGCTCTGGTAGCCAACAAGCATTCATTTCCTTCTGGCCATAAATATAGGCATGCCCTTTGCCCCAAATAAGAACAGGATCGGGGCCATGCCATTGATATGTGAGTGGATCTTTCCACTTAGCCTTGGCGTAGGTGGTTGATGTGGAGGAATGCCAAAGGCAGTCAGCTGCTGAATGTCCAGACTGATCTTGTAAATGTTAAGGACAAACAGGGCATGACTCAGAAGAAGACGAGGTCCTACAGTAGTAGGATACAAAATGCCCT
>NW_022196912.1:109381561-109382092 GCF_008632895.1 Mastomys coucha | reverse complement strand
TTCAAAATTTTAGGTTTAGGAGCAATGGTGAGGCAATGAAGAACATGGTCAATTACATGTTTAGTAGCCTCCTCAGCATGAAGGGAGGCACAAATAAAACCATTGAAGGTGTCAATGGACACATGAATGGATTTAAGCTTGTTGAAGGCAGAGAAATGGGTAACATCCATCTGCCACAACTCCCTAGGCACAAGGCCACAAGGGTTGACTCCCAGATGTGGTTCAGGGAGGAAGGTGATACAAGATTGGCACTGTTTAACAATTGACTGCGCCTGTTCTCGGGTGAGAGAGAACATGAGATGAAGGGTATGGGCATTGAGGTGATGTAGTCTGTGGGCCTCTCGAGCCTGAGCAAGGGGGTCCACCGGAGTGGAGATGGCAGCCCCTAGGAGAGGTACTTGGGTAGCAAGATCTACTTGTGCATTTTGTTCGGTCAGGGGTCCGGGGAGATCTGAGTGTGCATAAATGTGGCCAAGAAAGAAGGGCTGGGAGCGTCTGGAGATAAGGCTTTGGATCTGAGCAAAGAGAGGA
>NW_022196912.1:109357269-109380684 GCF_008632895.1 Mastomys coucha | reverse complement strand
CTGATTATGGATGGCAGTCTCAACAATTTATAAATGAAAAGCCTCTTTGGTTTTCATCAGAGGCATATGTGCTTTGGCCAAGAAGTTTGTGTAGTGTCCACCTTCTGGTGGAGACAAGGCTACTCTGGCTGTTTGCGTGAGCCAAGGAGTGGCCCAATTGGTGTGCCAGGTGAGGAATTTGCCCCAGTCAGAACAGACTAACAGAAAGCCACTCGTTTGGTGTAAGGTAGCCATCGCCACTGATACTCTCTAATAGGGAGAGGGTGAACGGGGCATTTGGGCCATAGTTTCTGACAGCAGAATTGAGTTTTTCCAATTTTTTGAATGGGAGCCAGGGATAGACCGTGGGGACAGGAACTGAATCATCGGTCTCACTTTCATTCTCATTATCAAGTTCAAGGTCACTAGGAGACTGTTCCGCCTCTGAATCAGAGTGTTCATGAGTAGGAGGGGGGTCTTTGCGTGTGGACCGCAGAGGTGCAGAGGAAGAAGGAAGGCAAGAAGGGGTAGAAGAAGGAGCAGAGGCTGGGGCAGATGGGCGTGTCTCTGACCAAGTGACAGGCGGTTGAGGCAGACAAGGACTAGAGGCAGGAGCGGGCTCTCCAGTAGTCTGAGAACGAGTGACAGGAAAAGTCAACTGGAATGAGGGGCGCTGTGAGAGACAGGGATGAGTGTTAGAGGAGGGATAGCAGAGAGTTGAAAGGTGAGAAAAGCATTCCTGGAGTTGAAGAATCTCTGTCAGTTCCTGAATTTGGGAGATGAGGCGTGTCTTCATGTCTAAGAAAGAAGGTAGAAGGGCAGAGGCGATGTCAAGAGGCAGGGGAGGGGCAGAGGACAGGGTTAGGGGAGGCCAATCTTCAGAATGATAATGGGCCACTTCCTCCTCAAGGACCACAGGATCGCCAAGGTCGAGTGGTTCGGGAATTGCGAGGAAGGTAGTGGGGCAGAGGGAGAAGAGGTGGGTTTTATAGGCGCAGACGGTTGACGGAAGACTGGAGCGCAGAGAGGTTTAGAAAGACCCTTCTCTGCAGTGGAGAAAGGGTAGTCATAGGAAGGAGGATGATGACATGAAGAGGGAGCCAGGGGAGGGACAGGGGAGGGGAGATGTGTGTTTAGAGGGGAGGCGGGTGCACCGGCAGGCAGGCAGGCAGTGACGGAATTTGACAGTCCTCCTGTGGCATATCAATGAGAGTAAAGGAAATAGAGGCCTGAGATGGAGAGCAAAAGGGTGGACTGAAGGGGGATGGGATCCAGGCTGGGACTGTGAGAGACAGAGTTCTGCAACTGAGAGGAGCTGACGTTTCCCTGAATCGGAATCAGTGCCCTCAAGAATGTCTCGGATGAGACCCCAAAATGTAAAGATCATTGCCGTGACTGCTTTGTCTCCTTCAAGTTTTATTTTTTCATTAAGTTCACGACCAACCTTCTGCCATTTGTTGGGGTGGATAACTTGCCCGTCAATCATAAACCAAGGACATGTCTCATCTATAAAGATGAAAAATCTTACCAAGTCCTTTTTCTTTACCCTTATGCCCCTCTCTCTGAGAGCTTCTTTTACGTCCTTTATAAAGCGGACTTCTTTAGACATGGAACGGCCCATTCTTGAGATGTCTAAGACTGATGGCTTACCTAATGACTGGAGCAACCAGGCGAGCAGCGTCAGTCATGAACCTGGATTCGATCGCGATCTTAATCCGTCCAGGAGGTGACCCGTGCCTCAAGCCCCACGTCGGGTGCCACCTCACTTGGCCTGCAGGTCACGTTATTCGGGGGAATGAGGAGGGTCACAACCTGTGAATAAAGAATGGGCGAGAGAGACGGCAGGACTCAAAGAAGCATTGCTTGTCAAGAGCCGTTTACTTGGTTGAGGAGAGCATATTTAAAGCAAAAATCTTGGAGGGAGGGGGAGAGGAAGGAGGGAGAAGGAAGTTTACAAAATCTTCTGGGATTGAGCTCCGGGGTGACAGGTGGAGAGGGGGTGGATTTCCGTGAATGTTCTTTTTCCAGGGCCAAGCCAGATCCTTGTGATTGTCAGGCAGGAAGTTAATCTCAGGGTTCTCAATTAGCTGGGGCAGGATGTTTATCTCAGGGCTCTCATGGTTCCCAACACACAAGAATGTCCATCTTCATGTTGATCTGCAGGAAGCCCAACTGAGTGGCCTATCACCCAGGAAGTAATCATACCAGGCTATAGGCAGAGAGGGTCTCCCCAAGCCCAGTCGTATTGGCTGCAATGGGTGTATCCTGGAGAAGCATGGAACCAGGAGCTTCATCCCAGGATTGCTACTTGCTACTGGGATGAAGCTCCTAGGTCTATCCCTCTCCAGGGTACACCCATTGCAGCCAAACAAATTGTAGGCTATCTCCAGGAATCTCACTTGCCTACTACAGCTTTTACTTCATGGCCTCTGCCATGGAAAAACCAGGAGAAGTCACCATGAAGACACATATGACCAGTAAAAGCCAGGGAAGGACTCAGATACAAGTAAAGGAACATGTGAATGGGAAGTAGGTAGCCATAGAGGGTTATAATAGATGAATATCTACCCAGTTATAAGGCTTGCAGCCCTTAAATAAATTATTAGGTATCAACTTCATAAGGAGGTAAAGTGAGCTAAAGCCTGCATAAAAATTCCATGTCATTATTTGCGAGCAAATGGATCATAGGAAAACCCGAATTACTTTTACATATGAATTTTTGAATATTTTCATTGTTTCTTGATATATAAATTTTAAGCTCTCATTCTTTTAAAGTGTAAAGATTTTGTGGCAATTAGTGTGATGAATCACCAGCTACTTCTAAGGAATAATAACTTGCTTTTGGTGTTTTAGGTATAGATGCTGTACTTATGGGTTCTTTAAGATAGTGTCCAGAGACAAAGTACACATGAGTCTGCACGAAGAGGAACGGAAAGGGAAATAAATGCTGTCTTGAAATCCTGGTGACTTCTAAATTCTTGACTCTCTATAAAAATAGTCATTTACCCATAGAATATGAGGAATAACCTGGTTTTTCTTCTGTGTCCATGAGGTTATAATAACATAACTATAACCAAAACTAGTGAAGAATTCTTTGGGCTGTCAGCTGGGTGGGACAATACACTCACACAGAGGACCATGTTTTGATTTATCACTGTGAGTTGATATTAAATTAGAGCAAATATTTTTATTGAGTTAAATTTATAGTAACCCTCAATTACTTCAGATCTCACAGGTCTTTTACCTCCCAACATTTTCATTCAACATTTTAAAGGCTGGTGAGTAATTGTCCTAAATGAAATAATGTGGCTAACAGCATTGCAACATAAAGCATCTCTTTAATGATTGACTCTTGTAGAGTCATTTTTCATGAGTAAAGGACTAGAGATTGTAAATGAAGCATCTTTTTCTGACTTGTGAAATAATTTCAGTAATAGAAACTTCTTAACTTAAAATACTTGGCTATGGAATACACAGTTTGTTTCAAGAAGATAGGACAAAATATTTGCATATTATTTTTCTTTTTCTTTATCAGGTCTAAGTTAGATATCACTCTGCAGTCTACTTCAAGCAAAATTATAAGTTTTTTTTTTGTGTGTGTGTGTGTATGGGATGAGGCAAATTGGGCACCATTATGAACTTATGAAATTTAAGCAGAGCTAATGAGTTTAAATCTACTGAAATCACTATTTAGACGGCTGTTTATTTCCTTATGCCTTTCTCCATGGACAGTTCTTTAAAGTTGACTCTGAAATAATTTTCACATGGATTAGAAATTGTCTACAGCTGCCTTGAAATACAAAGACCTTGTCTCATGTTCATCGGTACACTGAATGACACAGAACTGGATTTCCTCATTTTCTTTTCTACCAATCTCTTGGTTGTTTTATTTCAGATATCTTTCCAGATGCTTGCTTCATTTACTGTTCCTGGCTTGATTATTAGTTTAAGTAATCTTGGACAGTACAATAGCAAAACATCAAATCTTGGAAAATCGTGCATGAGGAACTTCCTTATTCTGCAAGCAAACAAAATAAAAAAGAAAATTAGTACTAGGTAGTCAACCAGAGAGATGATAGATAGATAGATTTTAAAATCATACTTTGAACCTTGCCATTTTTTTTTTTTTTTTTTTGGTTTTTCGAGACAGGGTTTCTCTGTATAGCCCTGGCTGTCCTGGAGCTGACTTTGTAGACCAGGCTGGCCTCGAACTCAGAAATCCGCCCGCCTCTGCTTCCCAAGTGCTGGGATTAAAGGCGTGCACCACCACCACCTGGCTTATTAAATGTATTTTCGACCTGTATTTTTCTAGTTGATTTTTAGGGACTTCTAATTTAAGGAACACATAATTTGCAAATATGTGTAGCTTGACATCTCTCCTATTTTTATCATTTTTATGTCTTTCTCAGCTGTGAGACTTCAGGCACATTATCAAACAGGAGAAAGAAGAGTGGGCATCTTTGCATTATTTATGATTTTAGAAGAAACACTGTGTTTGTCTCTATTAAATATAGTATTGGCTATAGTTTGTTATATACACCCTTTATCATTTTCAGGTATTTCTATGTAGTCTAATTAAGAGTAAGTAGCACTAAAACATTAAGACCAACTTTTGGCAAGGAAGTTATAAAAGAAGCACAGGAGTGTTACTCACATAACTCAGGAAAATACATTTTCTGGTGAGAAGGGAGTTTTTTGTTTCTTGTTTTTTCTTTTGTGTATGTGTGTGTGTGTGTGTGTGTGTGTGTGTGTGTGTGTTTGCAGTTTGTCTTGTTTCTATATGTTGGCTAATGTGATAGTAATAGGTTTATTTTTCTTTGTGTAACTTTGTGTATTAGTCATGGTTGACCAGAGAAACCACAATGTGTACAAGATTTGTTATAAGATATTGCTCCGTGGGTTACATACAGTTCTTGCTGCTACCATCTTCACTAGACTCTGGCAACCTATGACACCTAGCCTAAGAGCCAGAGGAAGTTCATATAGATGACAGTTCAGGCTGAGGGCTGAGACTCAGGGGTACCAGTGGTGTAGGTAAGACTGACATTCCAGTTGGAATGGAGACATTCAACTCTTTTGCAACTTTTGCTTCATTCAGACCTGCACTGTTAGGATGGCCACGAACAGGGGTGGAGATCATTATGTGTTAACTCTTTCCAGAAATCTCACCTTCACCTTCATACCATACAGAATGGTTAAATCGATATCTGAGCATCCCTTAGCCTGATGTTAACCTTCACAATGTGTTCTTTTAATATGAAATATTTAATGATATTAAATGATTTATAAAACTGAGCCAGAATAATTGAGACTGTAAAATAAATCTGAAACAGAAATGGAAGGATAATCACATCATACCAATCTATGCCTTAATATAGTTTAGAGATTTTTTTTTAAATAGATGATGATGAAAACAGTAACTGAGTCAGAACATAAATCAAGTAACTAACAGTCATTCAAAACATTAAAGCTTAAGGTCCTAATAACATGAGTCTGTCTGTTTCTCATGATTATTTTTTTTTTTTTTTTTTTTTTTTTTTTTTTTTTTTTTTTGGTTTTTTCGAGACAGGGTTTCTCTGTATAGCCCTGGCTGTCCTGGAGCTCACTCTGTAGACCAGGCTGGCCTCGAACTCAGAAATCCACCTGCCTCTGCCTCCCAAGTGCTGGGATTAAAGGCATGCGCCACCACGCCCGGCTTTCTCATGATTATTAATAGGGTTTTTATTTTTTGTTTTTTGTTTTTAGGGCTAAGAAAACACATGTATTTGTTTTAGGCTAGAGAAAATATTTAATGTAAATGATGCTATGGGTAATTCTATATAGCTATATTTCAAACCTAGTTTTTTCTTTGTCATTTCTTTTTCAAATTTCCTTTGAAGTTCCTGCAACTGTTTAAATTGTTTCAGAATATCTCAAATGAAACATGCTGTTTGGAAATGCTTTAATTTTGAGCCAGTATTTATTTTGAAATCCTTTTCATTCCCTCTCCCTCTCTCTCCCTCCCTTCTTTTTTTTTCCCTCTTTCTTTCCAGCCCTGGTGCTGAAAACTAGAGGCTCAAACATCCTACATACCTACTCTGCTACTGAGAACACTCAGGGCATATTTTTGGATTATCCACTACTTTTGTTGTGAAGAACAAAAAATATGTTGAATGGTTTTTTTTCATTCGCTTTTAATAATTATTTGTTAAAATTTCCTTGATATTTCTTCTGTTACTGGGAGAGTAGACTTTTATTTTCTACTAAATTTCTGCAATTCAGTAGCCTCTAAATGAAGGAAATAGTGAATTTCAAAACTCTTAACAAAGTCTTAGAAAACAATATTTATTTTTCTCTAAGTTTAGTTTTATGGTGTGATCTCTTCTTTAACTATTTAAAAAATATTTATTTATTTTATGTATATGAGTACACCATTGCTCTCTTCAGACTCACCAGAAGAGGGCATCAGATCCCATTAGAGATGGTTGTGAGCCACCATGTAGTTGCTGGGAATTGAACTCAGGACCTCTGGAAGAGCAGCAATCAGTGCTCTTAACTGCTGAGCCATATCACCAGCCCCTCTTCTTTAACTTTTGTCTTTGACGAGAAAACATGTATTTTATTTTAATAAATGTAATATTTGCTTCTCTACCATGTCTTTTGTCAAAATCCTTCTGTCAAGATCCCAAGAATTTATCTGCTTAAACATTTTGCTTTTTGTCCTCTGGTTTTGGAGACATGGAATGAATAAGTCAATGCTTGCCTTCTTCAAGCATAATCAGGACCTGATTTTCAAATGCTATGCTACTGTTGTGAGGGAATCCTAGAAAACATGTTTCCAGCATATCTCAGTGATTGTTTGCATAGTCTGACTATTCATGCTGCTCTTCTGTTCTGTGATATAATACTGACATCATCTCAAAGTGGCAATTCAAACTTTCCAATATAATTAATCCAGAATAAAACTCTTTGCAATGATACCAGTGATTATACTGAATGTGTTTCTGAATTTCAGTCACTAATACTTTTTAGGCCTACATTTCATTTTCATTTGAATGTTATCGTTTACAATTAAAATGATAGTATAACATTTCCTTCTCATTACTGATACTTTTATTTACATGTTTTCCTGCTTTTTAGTTTCTAAACCATAACATTTTTGGTCCATTTAAAAAATATAGAAAATACAAATTAAAACTCATTCATTTCAGAGTGTGAAATAGAAGTGAAATACAAAATAGAGGGTGTGTCTTAACTTTCATTCTCTCTATAGGTTCGAGAGCATTGGAATGAAGTCTGAATCTGCATTACTCACACACACCTCATACTTTAGATGACTTTAAAAAAATAAAAGGCCATCATTAGGTAAAACCTAGATGCTTGTCATTGCTCCTTGACAAATATTGTCAAGCAATACTTTGGTGTCCTTAGCAACATGTTTGCCAGTATCTAGGGTTGTGCTGAAATACTTCTGGCATTCCATATTTTTCTGTGATCATTACAAAATAATTTTCCATGTGCTTCAGATTAATATGCTTTAATTTTACACATGGGGAAATCTAAGAGTTAGCATAACAACTTGACTCTACAGCTAAGTTCATTTTTATTGCTTTAGAACTGGCTTCAAATGTGGGAGCAAAGCCGTGTGAACCTTCTCAGCTCTCTTGTCTCTTTATTCAAGCTTTGGCATGAGCTGTGAGCTGTCAGCCTGGTATATGGATTTCTGTGTCTCTGATTGGCTCTTTCCATCTGCAAGATGAATGCAGATGACAGACATCATTGCAAGGGAGAAAGCTAATGCTCATGTGACCATGGATAATTATAAAGGCCATGGTGTCTCAGGGAAAAAGAAAAGGATGGCCTTTATTCACAGACAACATTTTGCATATCCTAGCATAGATGTGGACCTGTAACCAGTAGGAAAACATACTTACATAATTGGGAATCAGGGAAATTCTGAAGAGAAGGAACAATTTTCAGAAGATATCTGTATTTAATAAAGAAAGAGCTAAAAAATAAAACCACAATAAACCAAAACTTAGAGTACAAAAAGACTCATAATAAAGTGCAAACTGATATTTATAGCCATCCTTTTGAGTAGCAATCACAAAAACGATATCAGAAGTTAACACTCTCAATAGAATTATAAATGTGAAAATAACGTAGGTAAAGAATTGGAGTTAAGAAAAAGAGAAGAGAGGAGAAAGGAGGGAAGGGAAAAGAGAAGAGAAGGGAAGGGAAGGGAAAGGAAGGGAAGGGAAGAGAAGAGAAGAGAAGAGAAGAGAAGAGAAGAGAAGAGAAGAGAAAAGAAGAGAAGAGAAGAGAAGAAAAGAGAAGAGAAGAAGGAACAGAGAGGAAGGGGGTATCCACAAAAGCTAAGACATGCAACCCTAAAAATGACTCATCACGTTCAGAATGTAGTCATTGCAAATGTATTCTGGGTTAATTCACATTGACTCTCCAAAATCAAATGTCCCAAATGCTTTTATTAAAAGCAAAATTTCAGATTCATTGGAGTTAAGCCATAAAGCTAGTTATGGTTAGCATGAGGGATAACCCTTCAGACTGTGAGAAGTCTGCTTCATGGATCTATCCATTTCTATTGGGGAAATAGATCAGAGGAGCCACAGTCTGGCAAATGATGCCAGGAAAAGGAATGGTGCTCATGGCAATGACACATCAGGTTCATTGCATGGTAAAGGCAATGGACATGTTTGAAGTTTGAAAGCCTACCAAATGGTGATGTTATGGAGACATTCCTTTTTATTCTTTGTTAACCGCAAAAATAGGGAGTGGCATAGTTGGAGAGAGGATGAAAGAATGGATGAGGAGGAATGGAGGCCTTTAGGAAAGATTTGCTTTTGTCTGCTTTGGACAGAAGCATCTCATGGGTCTGAACATTGGGTGTTAATACTTTAAGGTGCTCAAGCTTATAAACTCACTAGGAATAAAGATAGGAATTTGAATTGATTATACTTCAAAAGATCTAAATGCTATCACCCACCTAACAATAAATACAACCTTATAAATATCAGCAACCTTGCACAAAAAAATGCTTCTGACTGGAATAAGCCAGGATGCATTCAGCAGCAAGAGCCTCAATTTGAGTGCTGATCAGGTTCAAATTTGTGAACTCTGACAGGACCTGAGTAGATAGCTACATGCAGTGGTTGAAGACTCAGGTTGCCTGCTGTGATCTCTAGACAGCTGTCAAGGCTGATAAAACCTGTCACGCTTTCCCGAGCTGTGCAGCCATTTACTAGCAGAAAGACATCACCCTAGGAAGCACAGTCAAGAGGCATAACATCTTCAGAGCTGGATGGATGGATTCTTTGTTGTGTTTCTCCTTACAGCTTAAATGTCGACCCATTCCCAGAAGGCATCCACACTCACCCCTAGGAACTGCTTACGCTCTCACTTCCTGACGTCTGAGGTGTTTGATGGGCACATTGCCACTTAGCTGATGAAGAGAAGCAAACGGCACAAGGTCAAGTATAGAGCTGAAAGGCAGTGTGTTAGGCAAGATTTAACAGCAGCGTAGTTCAGGAAGACTAAAAATACTAACATGTCTCAACTTGTTGCCAAAACCATTTTCTTTCCATTTAATAATAATAATAATAATAATAATAATAATAATAATAATAATAATAATTTTTAAACAGCTTGATAAACATAGCCAATGCCTTCCTGGATTTCAGTTCCACAAACGAGCTGATGTTAAAAATTAGATAATATTCTTGCCAGCTGGTTTGTACTACACCCACCTTTGGAATTAGAAAAATCTTGTTTACTAGAGGAATTGTGAAATTCTGTTTTTTAACAGTTTTATATTATTATTCAAGGAGAACAAGTCCTAAGAAGTAAACTAATTTAATGAGCTCTCACAGAAAATATTTAAATGATTTCATAAGTAGGATGCGGCCCAAATATAGGTAAGCTTTTCAAGGTTACAAAATAGTTGGGTGAGGAATAGTTACACAGAAACAGACAGACAACTTGTCTTTTAACATTTTATCTAGTTTTTCACTTTTGTTTAGTGTTTGTTCTATATGTATTCACATGTATATTTGTACTGGACCTGCCTCATGTATATTTTTGTCCATACATATTAGAGCCAGAGTTCTACATAGTGTTTATTTTTTTCCCACAAGATCTAAGTGTTCACCTTTTTGTTTGAGATGCAGTCTCTCACTGAACCTAGAGACCATTCACCCATTCAGCTATACTGGTTCTTCATGGAGCTCCTAGCATCCACCTAACTGCTTTATAAGGCTGGGACAGTAGATTCTTGCTACTGAGTCTGGCTTTTCCATAAGCTCTGGGATCCAATCTCACATTCTCATGTCTATGTGAACAGCGACCTACCAATCTGTTCCTTTTTCCATGTGTGCATTTTCATGTCTCCTCAACTCTAACTCTTCTTTATTTTAATTATTTTACAGTAAAGGGAAGATCATATTTCTTATATCGCTTTGGGATTTTTTTCATACTTGGTAAAAGACCAGGGCTTGTTATCCTCAAATATTGTCTCATTTACATAAAAAACTTTGTCCTGTCTTCTTTATGGACTTTAATTCATAATTTCAATTTTGTTAACAAAATTGGCAAATGTCAGAAAACATGCAACAGCAGCTCTGGATTAACATGGCCGCTCTATTCAGAATTGTCTTGAGGGTTTATGTGTGATTATAAGAGAGTATGAACCTGAGAGAACACTGCAGAAATTCCGGATAATACCTGATATGATTTACTGATAATATTTATAGTTGACAAATGTGTGTGTGTGTGGGGGTGGGTGTGTGTGTTCAGATTTGTTGTAGCTTGGTATTTCTCAGACCCATTCTTCCAATATACTACTTAAAATTAGAGTTCTTTATTTTAGAATGAAGATAAACAAAACATTTCAAAAGAAGTATGATACCAGTGCTTTACAGAAAGCAGAGCAGAGATGATGCCCATTATTTTGTTTGCAATAAGAAATGACAGATGTTGGAATGGATTTAAATCTGTCACATGTATGGACATTATAATTTCGGATAGCTTTTTTTGTAATTGAATGGAGCTGAGTACCAGCAACAATTTTTTTATAATGAAATTACCTAATTTTTCAATTATTAAAATAATCTATGAGAAGAGTGAAATGTCTGTAGATATATATATATATAGTCTTTGTAGTAGAAGCTTGTTGCAGGATATTCCCTGTCCAATTAATTTAATTAATATTAGTGCAGCAGCAGGCTTGTAATTGGACAGGCAAAGGGGAGGCCGAGCTAAGAGTTGCAGAGATAAGGAGATGGAGGAGACAGTGGAGAGGGAGAAAAGATAGAGCAAGTAGAAGATGATCCAGACTTCTAGTGACTTTAACTAGCCATAAGTAGCTATAAATATCATAAAGGACAGAATAATTAGGATAACTTGTCTAATCTAGGTGGGCAGTTTGTATCATTATCAATTGGCCCTGAATTTATTGTGTGGGCATCTTGTGAATTGAGAATTTATTGATATATGTCTGACTGATTAATTATAAGTTTCTAGAGTTTTGATTTTGCCAGGTTACTGGATATTGTGACATCTAACCATGAGGCTGGAGGACACTGAATGAGGCTGGCATGGCAATGACCTGCCAAGGGAACTTGGAAGCTCCGGGCTTTCTCTCTCTCTCTTCCTTTCTTTCTCTCTTCCTTTCCCTTTCTTTCTCACTTCATTTCTTTCTTTCTCTCTTTCTCTTTCTCTCTCTTTCTTTCTCTCTCTCTCTCTTCTTTTCTTAAGGTGGTGAATATTCTCATGATATTCTTGCCACTACAGAACCAAACATTTTCTAGGTAGATTTGAGTTGTGATTTCTAAGATGAAACTGGTACCTAGATTTATTATTGAGTCAAGACCTTATAGGTACACAAGCAATAAGTCTTAAAAGAGAAACTACTACTGTTACTCTGTTAACAGGTATAGTATTAAACTGACTCATATTGACTTGTTATACCCATACAGTAAAGCATCTTTGAATCCTCACCAGAAATCTTTTACTTGGAATCGGTGTGATTAACACAGAGACCTACAATGACTGAGGTAAAGATAAGTAATAAGATAGTGTAGAATTCTTAGCTATAAATGGACACCTACAGATGACCCTTTTCTCCATATATTCATTATAGAAGAGATAGAGGAAAGATTGTAAGAGCCAGTGGCAGTAGATGGATGACTACAAGAAAGGTGTTCAGAACATATCTGACCATATGAACTCACAGTAGCTGTGACAGTATGTACAAGATCCATGCTAGCTTAAGACTGCTCATACCTAGGAAAGGAGAGGTAGGCATACAGTTTCCTACCTACACTAGGAGCTATTTCCAGATAGATGCTAGAAGAGGAGGTATCAGTTATCTTTAAGAGTTTATACCCTTGGCCCAACTTGGTGTGGGCCAGTTGGTAGTCTCAATCAGTAATTTTGAGTTATGCCTCTGCTAGAGCTGAGGCAGATACCCAGCTACAGCCCTGGATCCTTTTGCACTGCAGATGATCCAGTCTTAGAGACATCATATCCCAGAGCTCAGGATGTAAACTAAGAGCACGTGTCCCCTCAAACCCAGTTCTCCCCATGCTTGAACCCAGACATCTTCTCATAAGGCAACTCACAACCCATTCTCCACAGAATTACCATCCTGGGAAACTGACTTATGACTTCCCAGCCTCATTCTGGGTCACTCTGCAATGTTGTTGAAACTTCCCTTCAGGGGAACTCCGTGACTTGATTCTCATCAGCTATTGTCCTGTCTTCTTCTGAACCACTGAGTCAGGACTTAGCTGAAGTTACCTTGGAGCTTTCTAGTCACCGAGACATGTCTCATGTCTGAAGAGACTGATGAGATTAATGAGGAGTCTTTGTACCATGAGCCTTGATATTTAGATATGTTTATATCCATGGACAGTCTTCTCTGTTTTGAGGAGAAAAGGGAAAACAAGGAGAAGGGAAGATGAGCAGAATGGACTGGGAGGAGAGAAGGGAGGGGATGCTGCTATCAGGATATAAAGTAAATTAATAAATTAATTAATAAAAAAGCAAAGAGAAGCAGTACATACTGGACAAGATCTCTGAGTTAATTTCATAGAGCTGAAGATGTCTTCACAGCAGCATGGTGCCCTTGGAAGCAGAATTTACCCAATGCACAGATGAGAAGAAGGATGATTAGAGACATGGGCATATATCTTATATATCATTACACAGTGCCAAGTGTTCCAACGGAGTTTTGAAATCCTTGGCATCCATCCAACAAGTGCATCATCTAGAATGGTTTGTTTGTTCTTCATTAAATGTGCTGCTATAAGAAATTGTAGCAGAACCCCAAAATATTTTATTGTAAACTAAATTTAATAAAGGAAGAATGGACCCCCTTTATTAAATGTATAGAGATGGCCTAAACAGCCAAATGATTTTGATAATCTCATGTATTTTGGGAGGTTGACCTTCAATATGTTTTCTAAGAAATCTGTGAACATATTTTTTGGGAAACATGATTCTATTCAAGAGATAGTATCAAATCAGGAGAGGTGAATTTTCTACAGATGGATATTGTTTTGTAAATTCCCACTAGTAAAAACTAGAGAGAGGCTAGAGAGACATCCCTGGCAGTAAAGTCGCTGAGTCTATAAAGTGTCGACCTTGTAAGAGTGAGGGCCTGAGTTTGATCTCCAGAACTCAATTCGAAAAAGTTAAGGATAATAGCTCAGATCTGTAGTCTCAGACCTGTAGAATCAGGGCTAAGTAACTCTGTGGACATCACTAGGGAGGAGTCTACCTATCTGGTGAGTTTCAGGCTAGTAAAAGGTACTGTTTCTTACTAGCTTCATAAATATATGAATAATAAATAAAGGAAGGATGGTACTGAGGACCAAAATCTCAGGTTTTTGTATGGCTTCCATATGCATGTGCACACTTATGCATGCACAACAACAACTCCCTCCCATGCAAACATACACAGGAACAAATATGGAATTGATGAACTGATTATACTTTCAATTGTTATTTTCCCCTTTGAACTTAAATTATACATTAAAAATTCAAACATAAAAAGATTGATTTGCAGGCAAATTACCTACCATAATTTATACTTCTTTGAAACAAGTTTTTAAAACAGGCTTAAATAATTTATAAAGGTTAGGTACAATATAGTAAAACATTATTTTAAACATAGCTGGCTGGGAGTAAGTTTGTTTTACGCTCTACCTTCAAACCTCATAATATAAGGCTCTTAATTCTTTTTTTTTCACATATCGTGTTATGTACTTAGAGGAAACCTCTGTTAAGTCCAGTGAAATTGACAAATGGATTTAGCAGATGAACAGATGCATTCTAAACCTAACAGATGGGTCTCCATTTTCTAAGGTGAGGTGATATAGATCCATTTATCAAGTTACAGAGATGAGAGAATATGAAACTCAAATGGTTCATAAACAAATCGAAATATCGGTGGATTTATTCCGCAAAGTGAATGAGCCTGAATGTTTATTAAAATGAAAATATAAATGTGTGGTGTTTGAAAAATGTTCCTTCATTGGTAAACTTGTGTCAAATATTAGAAGCCCACATTTCAAGGCAATAGTCACATGCAAAAGAGCTCATAACTTGTAAGTGGGTACATTTGTATAATGTATTCTCTTTAACACATGCTACAATTGTTGAATCCCATTATCTAAAAACACAAAATTAGTGAACTTACTAAAAGCTTAGGTGAGAATGTTTAAATTGCTTGGAATTCATGGCTGACTTTTACATGTGTTAATGAAATGATAGATGCTATAAAAACTAGCCAAATGTGTTAGAATATTAACATACAACAGTGGTTTCAGTATCTATCACCACCCATAAACTAGGTCTGTAAGCCTGAGTTTTGAATGTACACTTGATTGCTTGCTATGGCTATGGTAAAACTTCTCACGTTTCTGAGATGGTATACTTCCTCTTCTCTGCACATGGCTCAGACAAAACTCCTTCACTGAAACTACATTGTCTAGAATGGTGTACTTGCCCATTAATGATGGCACAACAACTTACCATTGACTGACAGATTCACAAATAATAGAAAGTGCATTTCTTCCCCCTTTTTATTGTTTCATCTATGTAGATTCCAAGTGTTGCCCCCCTTTTTTGTCCCCATTCGAAAAGTTATACACACCATCCTTTGCCTCTGAGAGGGTGACCACCCACACACCAACCCACTCCCAAATCACCCCTCTCACCTGCAGCCCATTCACTGAGGCATCAAGTCTCTATAGGTGCATCATCTCCCACTGAGGATAGAAAGGTAGTCCTCTGTTACATATGTGCCAGGGGCCATAGACCAGCCCATGCATCTTCTTGATTGGTGGCTTAGTCTCTGGAAGCTCCTAGATTTCTGGGTTGGTTGATAATGTTAGTTTTCCTACAGGATTGCCAACCCCTTTAACTCCTTCAATCTATCTTCCAACTCTTCCATAGGGGTCCCTAAGCTCATTCCAGTAGATGTCTGTAAGTATCATTATCTGTCTCAGTGAGCTGCTGGTAGAGCCTCTCAGAGGACAGCCATGCTAGGCTCCTGTCTACAAGCACAATATGGCATCAGTAATAGTGTCCTGGTTTGGTGCCTGCCCATGGGATAAATCCCAAGTTGGACTGGTCATTGGATGGCCTTTGCTTCAATGTCTGTTCCATTTTTGTCCTTGTATTTCTTTTAGTCAGAAACAATTTTTGGTCAATACATTTAAAGGAAGGTTAGTGACCCCATCCCTCCACTGGGGGCTCTGTGGAATCTATTAGATATCACCACTGAGCACTTCAGCTAAAGTCATCCCCACTGAGTCCTGGGAAGCTCCCACATTCTAGGTCTCTGTGACTTTCTAGAGGTTCCTCCATCCCTCCACCTCACACAGCTGCATATTACTTTTCATTCTCCTAGCCCTCTGGCCTTCTATCCTGTATCCCCATACCTGAGCCAGCCCCCCTTTCCCTACCCTTTCCCTCTCTCACACAGATCCCTCCCTGCCACTGCCTACCATGATTATTTTCTTTCTCTTTCTAAAGCAAATTGAAGCATTCTCATTTGTGCCTTCCTTCTTGTTAAACTTCTTATAGTCTGTGGGTTGTATCATGGGTATTCTTTACCTTTGGCTAATGTCCACTTATCAGTGAATACATATTATCCATGTCCTTTTGTGTCTGAGTTACCTCACTGAGGATGACATTTTCTATTTTCATCCATTTGACAAAATGGCCACCCTCATCTGATAGAGGGCTAATATCCATAATATGTATATATTATACATATATAATATCCAATATTATATATACTCAAAAATTTAACCTCCAAAAACCAAAAACCCAATAAAAATGGGGTACAGAGCTAAATAGAGAATTTTCAAATGAGGAATCTGAAATGGCTGAGAAGCACATAAAGAAATGTTCAACATCTATAGTCATCAGGAAAATGCAAGTCAAAACTACCCTGAGTTTTCACCTTATAGGAATCTTAATAGCTAAGATCAAAAACTCAAGTGACAGCACATAGTGTCAAGGTTGTGGGTAAAGATGAACACTCCTTCATTGCTGGTGGGATTGCAAACTGGTACAACCACTCTGGAAATCAATCTGAGAATTCCTCAGAAAATTGGAAATTATTCTACTTGAAGAATCAATTATACCACTGCTAGGCATATACACCCAAAAGATTCTCAAACATAATACAAGAATAGGATGTGCCCCATTATGTTCTTAGCAGCCTCATTTATTCCAGTAAGAAGCTGGAAACAACACAGATGTCTTTCAACCAAAGAATGGATACAGATAATGTGGTTTATTTACACAATGGAATACTATTCAGCTATTAAAAATGAGGACATGGTGATTTTCCAGGCATTTCTTCCCTTTAAAAAGAAATTTAATGTAAAATCAATGGAAGATTAGTTTCTAATAATAGCATACTTCATAGATGGTGGATTCGTAGATGAGTGTCTTTTTTTGTAGCCTTGGCTGTCCTGGAACTCGCTCTGTAGACCAGGCTGGCCTCGAACTCAGAAATCCGCCTGCCTCTGCCTCCCAAGTGCTGGGATTAAAGGCGTGCGCCACCACCGCCCGGCAGATGAGTGTCTTTGAGTAGTTTTCCTATGTACTTACAAAGTGAAGAAAATCTGTGGTTCTTCTTCATACTATCCATAATCCCATTCATGTAGTTTTACTTTAATGCCTTATCTTCTCAACAATTATACAACTAACACCACTAGAATGGGGCAAAATTTGTCCTAGGAATTATTGGGAGACATATGCAGTGGTTTGTTTATAACTTATTATCCAGTTTTATTTTTAGGCTACTTGTTAGAACATACCATTTTTCACCTTACGATTTCTTTCTTCACAGGTCTTCATATTCAGTGGTCTATTCAGTTCTAGCTTCTTTGTATAATGCTTGACTTCAAGGTAGGCAAAACAATTGTCATAGAACTTCATTCACAAATGCAGCTCAGAATCCACCAAGCATTCTATTGCTTTTCATTTTCAACAGAAACAGTAAACAATCTCTTAGATAAAAAGACAGTATAATTCTTGGTGATATAATTGAAAAAAATGACAGTAATAAAAAGAATTGTTATGTTATCATGATGTGCGATGTCTTCAGTTCAATAATCCTAGGCCACAGTAAATGAGAAAAAGATGTGATAAAATTCAGAAAAGAAAACAAGTGAAATTAAAGGCAGAAAACAAACAGAACATGGATGAAGCAAAAAAATTATAAATATTTTTGTCATAATATCTATATTAACAAATTTCTAATAAGATGAAATAAAAAAATATAAAAATAAATATAGAGAAGATAGATGCCAATATGAGAAATAAAACATAAAGAGATATGAATGCAAATTCCACAGGCATTAAAATGTTTAGTGACATATATAAGTTACTTTAAAATTAACAAGTGACTTGAAATTAGTGACAGAAGTTCAAAAATATCAAAATTCAACAAAATGGGTTAGGTCATATCAAAAAACTTGGATTATTACAAAATTGAAAATAATTAAAACAACAACAACAATAACAACAACTCTTCCCAACAGGTAAGATGGCTCTTCAGTGTGTTTTTCTTCCAGTGCTAGGGACTGAACACATTAGATTTTCTTGTGGCTGACTAGATAGTCTTCTACCACTACATTATTCCCAGATTCCTTTTATTTTGACAGAGGATCCCATTGATCAAACTACCTATGAGGACACAGGTCTTTGCCACCAGGTCCAATTCTGAGTTGCTTTTGTGAATAGAATTTAGTTAGCACAAATTTTACAAATTTCTTCCATACTGTTTCTGCATAAAGAATATTTACTACCTAATACAAAAAGGTATAGAAACTAAAACTCCAACCAAAGAGTACACCCATGGCTCCAGCAGAGGATGGCCAAGTCAGTCATCAATTGTAGGAGAGGACCTCGGCCCTGTGAAGTTTCTATGCCCCAGTGTAGGGGATAGCCAAGGCCAGTAAACAGGAGGGGATAGGATGGTGAGCAGGGGAAGAGGGGAGGAAACAGGGGTTTGTTTTAGTTTTTGTTTATTTTATTTTATTTTATTTTATTTTTGGAGGGGAACCTGGGAAAGGAGATATTGTAAATAAAGAAAACATCTAATAAAAAAAAAGAAATTAAAAACTCTAGATCAAAATCTCTTACTAACTTGGATACAAAAAAATCTGTGAAGAAGTTATGTGTGTGTGTGTGTGTGTGTGTGTGTGTAAAATTAAACAATGAAGATTATATAACATGTTGAAGTGAAATGCACCTCTGTTATGTGAGACATATTTCCAAATGCAACTGTATGCACTCACCCATATCAACAGCCAAGAGAGACAGCTAAATGCTTTATTCACTGATTATTTCTAACACCACAGTGTAAACAAAATTAAAGTAGCTAGCAAGAGAAGATTACTATATAAGCTTAAATAAGATCACATGGAAATATTTTGAATCACCTGAGAGTAGAGGAAATGCCTTCATTTAATATCTGGAACAAGAATATCAATTCTCATCAAGGTTATACAGGATAACATTAAAAATTCCAGGTTGGATAAGTCAAGGGAAATTGATTATGAAGGGGGAAACATGTGTTTATTTCTAAAAAGAATTATAATTTATATGGGAATTTTTAAGAAGTCTGTTGAAGTATCTGCCATCGATAATCACAGAATGGTATATGATGTTCATGAAGAATCATCCATATTTATATTCATTAACCTTCTATATGTGGGAGTCAGAATAAAATAAATACGACATAGAGTCTCTTCTAAGGGGGGGGAAACTCCTAAGGCATGTAACTGACAAAACATGTATGTCGGAAATTACTAATATATTTGTGAGAAAATCTAAGACCATAATCAACAAGGAAAAATATTGTGTTAGCGTTGTGTTTCATAGGATGAGTGTCAACCTTTTGTTCCTAATCTGTATGTTTAGTAGAGTTCCTAACAAATGTACAGTACATTTCTTCTTCATTGTGTACATGGACAAGCTGATTTTATATCGTAGTTGTAATGAAAGATACGTGTTTTCCGAATGGAATGGAAAACATGGAAAAGAAGAATATACTGAGGAGGAGTCCTAATATGTGCTATTAAAACTTATTGTACAGTTAAAGCACCTAAACCAGATCCTCTTATCAGGAGAATAGATTGGCAAATGAAACACAGTAGGTAGAATAAAGGATTCAAATATATTTCTGTATAAATGACAAAGCTATGTGTGAGTTTTCCATAAAAACTAAGTATATGACTAATATTAATCTTTAAATAACACTGCAGAGTACTTCTAACCAAAGAAAGAAAAACAAATATCCACCCAGATATATTCACACCAAATTTCATTTGACTGATTTGCCATAGAACATCTCCCCAATGGAAAACAGCACAAATGCTTTCCAGCAGGTGAATGAGTAAGCTATGGTATATTCATATGAGATAGTACTCATGACATAAAGGAATCGATAAATGGTAGATGCATCTAATGGTTTTAGGTTTTTTTTTTTTTAAAGAAATCACTGCCAAGAAATTATTCACTATGCATTTCATCTGCAAAACACTTAAAATAGCAACATAAAAATTAACATGGACAGTAAGTAAATCAGTCATTGTAAGAGGTGAGGAATGTAGTGGTGAACGAGGAGGTGTCTTCAAAAGAACCAATACCACAGATCTTTTGCAAAGAGTTGTGATTGTAGTACTAACAGATTTACAAAGTTGTAAAATTAAGCCTACAGTGTCTACATAGTACTGGCAATCATATTGTTATCAGGGCCTTGTATGTAAATTGCAAAAATCTTGTGAAGTACTATTGTTGGAATTAGGGAGGAGTCTCAGCAGTATCTTATCAGTGTTTTTTTTTTTGTTTGTTTTGTTTTTTTGTTTTTTTTTTTAAGATAACGTATGTTGTATCTGAGAAATAGGCACTGAGAGGTATTATTTGAGGCCATCTTAAGAATTAGCCTATGACCAAAAGTTTTGGGCTCTTGTGAATATTCTGTATTTGCTGTCAGCTTGGAAATAAAACTTATCTATTGTTCGTTTATGCTTCTTCCATCATGAGAGTAATTTTTTCCCACAATGAAGTTTAATATGGGCTAGTAGAAGTAGGCTGTATGAATGATCAGTAATAGTGTGATATATAGAATACTGCTTAGCAGGTGGTGAGTTCCAGTCTCAGAAGCCTCGGAAGGCAGATCATAGAGAACCAGATGATTTGGGAAAACTCAACAAACTGCAGACAGTTGAAGCATACTTTATTCACTGATTCAAGGCTCTTGTTATATTGATATTAAACCATATCACAAAAGCTGGCATCTTGCCAGGTGTTACTCATGACTCCATAATGCTTTATGCCATTTTTCATATATGCTGTTTCCTTATAATTCCTCAAATATCTTGTGTCTGCTATATATAGACCATTTAAGATAGCTATGCCAGTATCATGTTGTCCAAACCTTATATAGGTATATCCTTTATACTTTTCAATCTCTTCAGAAATTTTATGATCACATAACAGAGAACACTCAAATTTTGTTTTGTATTTTTCCATGTTATTTTGATAAAGGACTATCCTGGACCTACAGTACTAAAAGTACCAGATGATTGTTTAACACCCGTTGTAAATGCATTTACCATTAATTTAAAAATAATGCTCAACAAAAGCACATTAAAGGAGATAATCACTTTTTGTTTACAAGCTGAGTATATAGTCCTTCATGGTGAGGAAGGAATGATGACATGGCCATGAGGCAGCTGCCTCAGTAACAAACACAGGAAGCAGCGAAAGGTGAAGTGCCAGTACTCAGCACATTTCTTCTTAAAAGTCTGGAACCATAGCTCCTGGAAAAATGCCTGTCCATATTTAGACTAAGTTTTCTACTACAATGAAGTCAATTTAGAAATTTTCTCACAGTGATTTGTTTCTGAGATTATTCTAGATTCTATCATGTCACTGATCAATATTAACTATCATAATATCTAAAGCTTAACTCCAAAATTATGTCAAGGTATGTCAAAATGTTCAGCTCTGATGCTTCTCACAAGATTTTATAAAATACAGAGATGTTAGGTCATAGGATTATTCTCTATCTTCTAATTTCTTTTAATAAAAATGTAGAACATATAGTCAAAATATAGGCTCTAGTGTCTCTAGGAGTATCTATCACTAAGTTTTTTTCTTAATACACTTATTCATTAATTGTGTCTTACACCTGTGGAGGCTGCATGTGCCATGACACACATGTCAAAGTCAGAAGGTAGCTTGCAGGATTGTTTTCTTCCTACCATGTGGGTCCTGGGATTTGAACTCAGGTCATCTGGCTTAGTGGTGAACACTTCTAGCCAGTGAACCACTTAGCATAACTTACCCATCTGTCATTTGACCCTTTGCAAATATGAATGGCAATAAAATGATGTCAATGTACATTGTGATCCTTAAATGTTTCATACCACCAAGAGAAGTTTCTAAAAAATAAGGTATATATTTTATCTGAGAACTATTAAGCTATGGGTAAATTTGTATACATTTTAATACATTATTGCTTAGAGTATGGAAAAGTAGTAGATTTGCTAATGTGTAGGGAAGACCTTACCTCCCAGCTGTAGTTTTACATACTCATAATCACTGCCTAGAAAAACTGCCTAAATTCAATATGTGATAAATACACACTTTGTAAAACATCTAGTCAACTTTTCTACTGTAAAATATCCATTTTATTCACATCCTAGTCAGTATGCTGAGTTATGATAAAACTAAACAATTATAAATTTTCATTTTCCTTTTGATCTAATCATCTCTGTTTAAAAGATGGAACATGTAAAACATTTAGTCAATTTTGCAATAACATTTTATGTCCTACCAATTCAATACCTGCTGTTTCTGAGCTCAGATACAATTATGTGATTGAGAGATTTAACAATCTTTTTCCAAATATAAGACATTAACATAATTTTAAACTAAAGTAAGCCTAGAAAAAATCATATTATGTCAAAATTATGGTACTTTTGTGAAGTTTTAGTAAACATTCATGTAGCAGGTTTCTGCATCTCTACACAATATAATTATTAATCCTGGTTCTTGGGAACATTTAAAGATGCCAAATGCAGACACTAATTAAACACTTCAGCCAGATAGCTTAGGGAGAAATAAAGCAATATATTTCTAGGTTAACTATGTGACAAATTGGATTAGTTCCTAATACTATTTTAAAGAGATAACTCCACCTGAAAAGCCAAAGCAAAAGTACTACAATTTGACTACATTCTAAGGAACTTGAGTTCCTAGCTTGCAGCATCACAATTAAACATATACAAAGGTAAATGGACACATGTGTAAGAAATCATCAATCTGTGCTCTGAAACAGTCCATCTTTTCAGTCTGTCCTTCACAGAGCTCAAGTTTACTTTTAATACTATCTCTGAATTGTTCCTACCAAAACTGTTCTACTTCACATATGTCTCCAGATTTCATTATCAGGACTGTCCCTAAAGGGAAGCTAAGTGGTCACATGTTTAATAGAATTTGAGAGCTGATATTGAAAGACATACCCCTCCAAATGAATTCCCCATCTGTCTTCCGAGTCTCTAAAACCATATTACTTCGGATGTATCCTATGCTTACAGCCATCATGTTTCAAGAAAATCACCTCTAAAATAAAATTAAGGTGAATGGGAAATTCAGAAAATATGACTATCTTTGTAAATTAGCATTTAGAACTTACAGAATTAAACTTGGCTAAAATCTTTAAAACACCTTTGGATGATTTTAAATAAACCATTATTTCTATAAGGCAAAATATTCAAGGTGCATTTGAAATAATCTTACCCTTTGTAACCCAAATAAATGAAGATATCTAAGAAAAAACACATTATAATATCATATATATATATATACATATACATATGTATATACACACACACACACACACAC